>NC_142868.1:59000681-59303712 GCF_051225735.1 Oryctolagus cuniculus | reverse complement strand
GAGAGAGAGAGAGAGGACTTCTGTCCTCTGGTTCACTCCCCAATTGGCTGCAAGGGCTGGAGCTGAGCCGATCCAAAGCCAGGAGCCAGGAGCTTCTTCTGGGTCTCCCACGCGAGTGCAGGGGCCCAAGGATTTGGACCATCTTCTGTTGCTCACCCACGCCATAGCAGAGAGCTGGATCAGAAGTGGAGCAGCTGGAACTCGAACCGGCCCCCATATGAGACACCAGCACTGCACGCGGAGACTTTACCCACTTCGCCACAGTGCTGGCCCCTACCTAAATCTTTTTAAAATATTTATTTATTAATTTTTGTACTTGGAAGGCATAAAAAGAGAGAGAGAGAAAGATTTTCCATCTGCTGGTTTACTCCACAAATGCTGGCAATATCCGTGGCTTATCCAGGCTGAAGTCAGGAACCTGGAAATCTGTCCAGGTCCCCCACGTGAGTGGCATGGGCTGAAGTGCTTGAACCATAATCCCTTGCATTAGTAGGAAGCTGTGTCAGAGTTTAGCATCCAGAACTCAAAACCAGATACTCTGATATGGGATGTGGGTACTACATGTGGCAGCTTAACCCTTTGTGCCACAATACCTGCCCTGCAGCTGAGTAAATCTTAACAGAAGTTGGATAATAATCACGAAGTATTGCTTTCAGGGTGTATAAAATATCCTACAGAATATTTAGATAACATTAACTCTTTTCCCTAGATCAAACTGGTTCATCAGAGAACTTAGCATTTAAGCTACATTGCTTTGGTTCCTCATGGAATCTTTTTGCCTCAGATAATTTCACATTGGAGTCATGCTATACTAAACTTGAATTTTATCATGGACCAGTCTCAAGGTCATTGACCATTGGCCATTATACAACATTGCTTTAGCTTTGTGAGGATGCATGGGAGAAATTTCTGTTTGAACAGAGTATCACAAGAACTTAGCTTTCTTCCTAAGAAAAATGGCCCATGAAAAGGGTTCAATCTTATATACTTTATTCTTATTCCTTCTTTGATTTGCTTGGAAGTTCAGAGCCAATTTGAAAACTGCTTCTACATATAAATATTAGTATTACCTCTACACTATCAAATCTTTTGTTTTTAACTATACAAATAGCATAATTGCCCATATATCTCCCTATATGTACTTTTGTTAGCCAATTTGAATTTAGTTTTTACTTTCCTTTGTGCCCTGTGTCTTACTGGCAACTTTAAGTATATTAAGTATATTAGATGATTTTGTCAAGTGAGAATTTAAAAAAAAAATTATCGTGACAACAAAAGGAACAGATTAAAAATGAGGGCACTTGCAAAGAGAATTGACAGAAAAATAAAGTCTAGTGTATTAAAAAAGGAAATTCATATAGTAAATGGTAATAGATGTAGAGAAAAGGAAACACAAACTAAAAATGTTTATGTAATAGAAGTCAAAAATTTAGTCACCAATTACATGTTTATTTGAGATAGATAAACTGAAGTGAACTAGGATTTTTGCTGTGGATAATCTAATGACAGAAAGAAAAATATATGTGTGAACAAAATTTGAATTTGTTGTGTTCTATAATATTTCAGTAAATACATTCATTGGGAAATAGAATATAGAATGGGAATTCAGGGGAAAGACACTAAAAGATGCCACCCACATAACTAAGAATTGAAGTTAGATGATTTGATGAGATTGTCTAGGGAGAAGTAAAATGAAAATTAGTGGTAGACTTTTGTTTTAGAGGAAATTGATATTTTGGAAGTTGGCAGACAAAACAGACTTTATAGTAGAAAAGCCTTTAAAAATTTCCAAAGGAAAAATATCTAGAGAAAATCAAATTTTGAATTCCAAAAATGATGAAAAATTATCTTTTTGGTTATCAGTACAAAACTGTGGAGTAAATAAAAATAAAAAGGTCTTCTCCATTAAAAAAAGAGATTTATTTATTTGGAAGGCAGAGTTATAGAAAGAGAGGATGAGGCAGAGAGATGGAGATCTTCCATCCACTGGTTTACCCCCACAAATGGCCACAAAGGTCAGGGTTAGGCCAGGCAAAATCCAGGAGTCTGGAACACCCAATCAGTTCTCACACTTGGGCAAGGGCCCAAGAACTTGGACAATCTCCTGCTGCTTTCCTAGGGCATATGAGCTGGGAGCCAGATTGGAGTTGGATTCAGGATTGTAGCTGGCAATCATAAAATGATGCTGGCATCACAGGCAATGACTTAAACCGATGTGCCACAATGCTGGCCCCATCTTCCATTTTAATAAGAAAACTTATACTTTTTTTGAAGTATGTGAAATACAAAGAACACTATTCTTCTAAATGAGAAAACTGAATATTGTAAAGATGGAGAGCCATACTTTTCAGATTGTATATTATGAAACCATTAAAGTAAAGAAGTCTGGTTAACATAAAAATGACAAATGTAATTTTGCTATCTAGAGACATTGTTATTTTCTCAAATAAAAGTTTAATTTTTCTTTTCCATAGAGACTTCATTTGTTTGTCATTTGATTTTGGGATAAATAGTTACATTCACATTTTCCTGGCTTGACTTTAAAGGTTTAACATCATCTCTTTTATTATTCTAGTTCCATGATTCAGTTTCCCAAAAGATCTTGCCTTACTCATTTAACATGTAGTATTAACAATCTTGAGAAAACTCTTGTGCTGTAATATACTCTCACACTATTCAGACTTTATGGTCTAATTTTGCCATATGTTTGTAATGTCCTTACCTACCATGAGCATGTATGTGTATGTGAGTAAACATTTGAGAGATTGTTACATAATTTCAATTCCAGAAATAAACTCAACACTAGAATATTATGTCTGCCACAATACAGTTGAATTCTTTTTCTTAGCTCAATAAGACAGTAATTTAAAAAATGTATGTTATTGGTGCCTTTGTCAATAACCATTGATTCTATATACATCAATTAATTTCTGGGCTCTCTGTTCTGCTTCATTGATCAGTGTACTCGTTTCTATGTCAGTACCATTCTCTTTTGATTATTATAGCTTTGCAACATGCTTTGAAATCAGGTACTGTGATGTCACTGGCTTGATTCTCCCCGCCCCTCAGTATTGCTTTGGCTATTCTTGGTCTTTTATGATTATTTATGAATTTTAGGATTTTTTTTCTGATTCAGAAGAAATATAATTAGTATTTTGATAAGGATAGTATTGAATCTGTAGACTGCTTTGGGTACTATAAACATTTTTATAACTTTTTTTTTTGACAGGCAGAGTGGACAGTGAGAAAGAGAGACAGAAAGAAAGGTCTTCCTTTTCCATTGATTCACCCCACAATGGCCATTGCGGCCGGTGTGCTGCGGCTTGCGCACTGCACTGACCGGAAGCCAGGAGCAAGGTGCTTCTCCTGGTCTGCCATGCGGGTGTAAGGCCCAAGCACTTGGGCCATCCTCCAATGCCTTCCCAGGCCAGAGCAGAGAGCTGGACTGGAAGAGGAGCAACCTGGACAGAATCTGGCGCCCTGACCGGGACTAGAATCTAGGGTGCTGGCACCGCAGGCGGAGGACTAGCCTATTGAGCCGTGGCGCTGGCCTGGTACTATAAACATTTTAACCATTTTAATTCTTTCAATCCATTAGTAGGGAATATCTCTTCATTTTTTGTTGTTCTCAATAATTTCTTTCATAAATGCTTTATAATTTTCATTGAGTTTTTTTACTTCTTTGGTTAAAATCATTTCTAAATATGTGATTTAAAAAATACTGTGAATGGAATTTCTTTTCGGATTTCTCTTTCAAGATTACTTTTGGTATAGAAAAATGTGCTGTTTGTCATGCTGATTTTTATTCTATTACTATGGCATTTCTTTATCATTTTAACAGCATTTTGGTGGAGTGTTTAGGGTTTTCCATATGGAAAACCTCCTTTCCAGTTTTGGTGCCCTTTATTTATTTTTCCTCAATTGATCGTGCTAATCCTTCTAATACTATATTGAATAATAGTGATGAATGTATACATCCTGTCTTATTCCAAATCTGAGGGGTAAAAGCTTTCAAATTTTCCCCATTCATTATACTATTGGCTGTTAGTTTGTCATATATAGCCTTTACCACTTTGAAGTATGTTCTTTCTATACCTAGTTTTTTGAGGAGTTTTCTCATGAAGTGATATTGAATCCTTACAAAATGCTTTCCTTCCATCAAGTGAAATAATCATATGTTTTTACTCTTCATTTTGTTGATATGATTTATGATGTTTAATGATTTGCGAATGTTAAACCACACTTGCATCTCTGGGATAAATCCCACTTGATCATGATTTATAACCTTTTGAAATAATGTTAGGTTCAGTTTACTGTTTTTTTTTTTTTGTGAGGATTTTTGTATCTATGTTCATCAGTGATATTGATTGTAATTTTTTTTGTGCTGTGTTTTGTTTGCTTTTGGTATCAGAGTGATGTTGACCTTTTAAAAAGAGTCTGACAGAGTTTCATCCAAACATAAAGTCTTTTTGATAAAGGGTGATTGGAAAACTACTTATATATATATAGAAAAATGAAATTAGATCACTACCTTTCGCCATATACAAAAATCAACTCAAAATGGAGCAGAGACCTAAATGTAAGACCTAAAACTATGAAACTGCTAAAAAGAAACATAGGAGAAACATAAGATATTGGAGTAGGTAATGACATGTTGGATGAGATCCCCAAAAGCACAGCCAACAACACCAAAATGGGATTTTATCAAACTCAGAAACTTCTACACAGCAAAGAAAACAATTAATAGAGTGAAGAGATTTCAGACAGAATGGGAGCTTATCTGACAGAGGATTAATGTCCAGAATATATAAAGAACTCAAAAACCTCAACAATAGCAAAAAAAAAAAAAAAACAACCAATCCAGTTAATAAATGGATATAGGGTCTGAACAGACAATTATCAAAAGAAGAAATTGAAATGAAAACAAATATATGAAAAAATGCTCAATATCACTAGCCATCAGGGAAATTCAAATCAAAATCACAATGATATATCCAATTTCAGTCAGCATGACAATTATCAAAGAAACAGAGAGTACCAAATGTCAATGAGGATGTAGAGAAAGGGTTACTGTTATGTACTGTTGGTGGAAATATAAATTAGTGCCACCACTGTGGAAAACAGTATGGAGATTTAAAAAACTATAGATAGACTAGCCAGAAGATCCAGAATTCTGTCTCCTGAGTATATACCCAAAATACATGAAATTATTGTTATCAAAAAGATATCTACTCCACTGTGATTAAATCAACACTGTTTACAGTAGCCAAAGTATGGAATTAATGAAGGTGTCCATCATCAGGTAAATGAATATAAATGTTTTATATATATATACATAGTGGAATACTCTCCAGACATAAAAACGAATTAAATTTGATATTTGCAACAAAATGAATAGAACTGGAGGACATCATGTTGAGTGAAATAAGGCAGACACAGAAAGATAAATATTTCATGTTCTTCTTTATAAATGGTTGCTAAATTAAACAACAGGAACAGCGACAACACAATACTGAATGTTTAGTATAGGCTGGAAAAGATAGGAGAAAAAATGAGTTTGGATTAAAAAATAGAGAAAGCTGGCTATGGGTTCATAAATTGTGACAAAGATACTATCATGGGATGTTAATTGGGTAGTGGGGTTAAGAGGTATGTGAGAATTTTTTGTATTACCACATCACAAGTTTTGTTTTGCAAATTTAAAACTATTCTGAAATAAAATGTTTTAAAACCAATTTAGAAGTAAATTTTTAATAATTATCTATTATTATCTAAAGCTTTTGCTGAACTTCAGAAATAGATATGAGCACATATATTATATGAATCTATGGGGCCAGGTTTTTTTAAACTACTTTTACTGGTTAATATTTTACTAGTTATGCCTGACAAATGAATTTTATAACACATAATGGGATTAGAACTCTTCTAGTAGCAAACTGATTTTTTAAAGTTTGTAAATTGATTTAGAAAACAAAGTATAGGTATTGAGGTGCGGGGAATCAATTCTGGACATGCAGACTTGGTCATGGCGTCAGTGTTATCACTAAGAAATCTCATTGGTGTTGGTTGAAAATTGTGTCTTAATTTAAGAATATGTAAATGTGAAATTTTGACATAACATTGCCGTACACTATGAAATTTTGATCACCATTATAACAATGTAGTAACTTCCATTGGTGTTAGTACTACAAGACCTAAGAAAATGCAACTTCTGACTAAAGGTTGTTCCACATTATAGATTGTGAAATGGTTCTTGCCTGTGTCTGCTTTATGGTACCAGGTGAGGATTCTGTTTTAAAAACAAATACTCTCTCTCCCTGGCTTTTCTTCTACTTTATTCTTCATTTTATAGAGAAAGAATTCAGTCTTAGGGCAAAAAACTATTGCTTCTCTGGGTTTTTCTTCTTTAGGTTGTTAATATTATGAATTGCACTACCTAGTAATTCTAGGATGAACCCCGCTTCATCATGATATATTTTCCTTTGAATATGTTATTGAATTCAGTTTGGTAAACTTTAGTCTAAAACTTTTACAGCTGTGCTCATGTGAGGTATTGGTCTACATAAAGATTCCTTTATTATAATTTATTTGATATAGTAATGCTGGCTTCATAGAGTAAATTGCAAAATAGTTTCTGGTTTTTATTCTTTTGAAAAAACCTGATACAATTGTATCACATCTTCAATAAATATTAGAATTTATCAAGGAAATCATGACTTTTTTGGGGGGAAAACTGGTGTTAGAAATACAATTCCAATTCTTTGAAGAAATATAGGTCTTTTAAATTAATGTACTCTTGAACGAGCTTTTATAGTTTGGGTTTTTGATAATGTGTCCATTTATTACAAGTTGTTATTTTTTAATGTATTAGTTTGGTAACATTTTTCTCATATCCATTTATTATCTTTAATTTCTGTAGTGATATCTTTTTCATTGTTAATTTCATTTTTATCTTCTCTCATTTTCATGAACAGTCTCACTAGAATTTCATCATCCTTTTGAAATCATCTTAAAACAACTTTGAGTTTTATTGATTTTTCTCATGGCTTCCTTGTATTTTCTTATTATATTTCAATTGTTGTCACTTCAGTCTTTATTATTTCCTTTCTCTGCTACTTTAACTTACTACTTTTATTTTCTAGAGTATGAGTCTATATGACATAAAATTTCTGCTCTTATGTATTTATCCAATACAAACCAGCTGTCTATAGAAACATGTAATCAGTTAATAGCAACATTATCTGTAATAATAAAAAAGAAAGCAATCATTCTTTTTTGAGTTTGTGTTATAATCTTTGCCATCATTTCCTTTTAAACTGATCTGTGTCTGTATTTAAAGGGCATATCTTGTAGGCAACATCTAGTTGTATTATATAGATCATTCATACTTAATGTGATTAGTGATATTGTTAGGTTTGCCACTGGAATTTTGCTCTTTTCCCATCTGTTTTTTTTTTCCACTTTTTCTGCTCCATTTACAATTAAATGAATATTTGTCATTATACTACTTTATCTCCTTTGTTGGCATAATTCAGCTGTTATTTTAGTGGTTTGCTTGGGATTTATTTCATACATCTTTAAATTATCACAGTCTACTTTCTTTCTTTTTTTTTTTAAGATTTATTTATTTGGAAGTCAGAGTTACATGGAGAGAAGAGAGGCAGAGAAAGAGAGAAAGGTCTTTAATACGATGGTTCACTCCCCAGTTGGCTGCAATGGCTGGAGCTGTGCAGATTCGAAGCCAGGAGCCAGGAGCATCTTCCGGGTCTCGCGCGCGTGCAGGGGCCCAAGGACTTGGGCCATCTTCTTCTGCTTTCCCAGGCCATAGAGAGCTGGATTGGAAGTGAAGCAGCCAGGTCTTGAACAGGTGCAGATATGGGATGCTGGTGCTTCAGGTCAGGGCATTAACCTGTGGCACCACTGCACCAGCCTCAACAGTCTACTTTCTAGTTTATAATATATCCCATGCAAGAAAGCAATAATAAAAACATCTGGACTTTTTTTTCAACCAAATACATAATTATTTAAATGAAATTAAATGATATGCAACTGTATAGTAAAAATTGAAAGTCATTAACTTCTCCCAGCATTCCTATTACCTAGGGAAAACCCCTATGTCTGTAACTTATATTTCTTTCCATATCTTTATTTATTATCCATTGTTAAAATCACTGGCAGAGGGGTATATAGTTAATCAGTAGTACAACTACAGTGAATTTCATAGAACTTTATCATACAATACTTGGCTTACTGGCAGTTTAAAAGCTGATAATTTAAATAATTAGAAATTTATATTTGTATTTTTATCAAAATAGTATCAAAATATCAAAATAATCTTAGAATATAATTTTAATCTTTTAAAATGTGTTTGAGTGAAATGATATGTATTATTATTACATTGTATTATTTATTTTTTCTGTAAATTTCATTTGTATTTTGGAAAACAAATATATTGACATATTAGGAAAAAAATTCAGCCAAATCACTTTACTAACATTTATTTAAGATAACTTAATGCGTTTCTTATTTGATTATTTATATTTATTTTCCTGATTTTCAAAAATGTTTAAATGATGATTAATTTAATTGCTAAATTCAACATATGAATTTTTTTTTGTAAATGCCAGACAATATAATAGAGAATGTGGATCACATTCCTCTTTACGTTTAGAAATTAAAGCATTTACATTTTCTGAAAATGCAAATCAAATTTGATCAGAGAGATAAGCTATAAATAATGTGTAATTAACTTTTCAGTGTAACATAGGACATATTATTATTAAGAATTCACTGTTTTTCCTCTTTTTTATTAATACATAGTGAACATATTTCATGTATTCCATAGATACAGTTCCAAGAATACAACCACCCTTCCTCCCACCCCAACTCTCCCCTCCCCTCCCCTCCCCTCTTCTCCCCTCCCACCCCCTTCTCTTCTCTTCCCTCTTTTTTCAGCGGTTTTTGCAAAGACATAATTTTAATTCATTTATATTCATGGGCTTAATTCACTGTTAACCATAATATTCAATGAATAAAAACTAGTAACACTATAGTTCCACAAGAGTATAAACAAAGGCTAAAAATAGCAATCATATCACAAAATGTCCCTTTCATTCCTATAAGCTGCTACATGTCAGAGAAAATAATATTTGTCTTAGAGACTAGATTATTTCACTAAGCATAGTGGTTTTCAGTTGCATTCATTTTGTTGCAAAAGATAGAATTTCATTCTTTTTGTAGCTGAGTAGGGTTCCATAATGTATATATACCACATTTTCTTTATCCAATGACCAGTTAATGGCCATCTGTGTAATCTGATATAACTATTGCGAATTGAACTGTAATAAACTTAGGGTACAAATAGCTTTTTTTTTAAAGAATTTATTGGGTGAATTTTTTTTAACTTTTATTTAATGAATATAAATTTCCAAAGTACAGCTTATGGATTACAATAGCTTCCACCCCCCCCATAGTTTGCACCCACACAGAAACACAAAGTGTAAAATACTGTTTGAGTACTAGTTATAGCATTAAATCACAATGTGCAACACATTAAGGACAGAGATCCTACATGAGGAGTAAGTTCACAGTGACACCTGTTGTTGACTTAATAAATTAACACTCGTGTTTATGGCATCAGCAATCACCCTAGGCTCTTGTCATGAGTTTCCAAGGCTATGGAAGCCTTTTGAGTTCACCAACTCTGATCATATTTAGACAAGGTCGTAGTCAAAGTGGAAGTTCTCTCCTCCCTTCAGAGAAAGGTACCTCCTTCTTTGAGGACCTGTTCTTTCCACTGGGATATCACTCGCAGAGATCTTTCATTTAGTGTTTTTTTGGCCAGAGTGTCTTGGCTTTCCATGCCTGAAATACTCTCATGGGCTTTTCAGCCGGATCCGCATGCCTTAAGGGCTGATTCTGAGGCCAGAGTGCTGTTTAGGACATCTGCCATTCTATGGGTCTGCTGTGTATCTCACTTCCCATGTTGGATCATTCTCTCCCTTTTTGATTCTATCAGCTAGTATTTGCAGACACTAGTCTTGTTTATGTGATCCCTTTGGCTCTTAGTCCTATCATTATGATCAATTGTGAACAGAAATTGATCACTGGGACTAGTGAGATGGCATTGGTACATGCCACCTTGATGGGATTGAATTGGAATCCCCTGGTATGTTTCTAACTCTACCGTTTGAGGTAAGTCAGCTTGAGCATGTCCCGAATTGCACATCTCTTCCCTCTCTTATTCCCACTCTTATATTTAACAGCGATCACTTTTCAGTTAAGTTTCAACACTTGAGAATAACTGTGTATTGATTACAGTATTCAACCAAAAGTATTAAGTAGAACAAACAAAAAAAATACTAAGAGGGATAAAGTATTAAGTTGTTCATCAACAGTCAGGGCAAGGGCTGACCAAGTCACCGTTTCTCATAGTGTTCATTTCACTTTAACAGGTTTCCTTTCCGTGCTCAGTTAGTTGTCACTGATCAGGGAGAACATATGGTATTTGTTCCTTTAGGACTGTCTTATTTCACTCAGCATAATGCTTCCCAAATTCCTAACAGGGATCACTTTTCAGTAAAATTTAAACACCTAAGAATAATTGTGTGTTAATTACAGAGTTCAACCAATGGTACTAGAACAAAAAAAAATACTAAAATGGATAAAGTATTACATTGTACATCAACAGTCAGGACAAGAGCTGATCAAGTCACTGTTTCTCATAGTGTCAATTTCACTTCAACAAGTTTCCCTTTTGGTGCTCAGTTAGTTGTCCCCGATCAGGGAGAACATGATATTTGTCCCTTTGGGACTGGCTTAATTCACTCAGCATGATGTTTTCCAAATTCCTCCATCTTGTTGCAAATGACTAGGTTTCATTGTTTTTGACTCCTGTATAGTATTCTATAGAGTACATGTCCCATAATTTCTTTATCCAGTCTACTGTTGATGGGCATTTGGGTTGGTTCCAGGTCTTAGCTATTGTGAATTGAGCTGCAATAAACATTAATGTGCAGACAGCTTGTTTGTTTGCCAATTTAATTTCATTTGGAAAATTCCAAATTTTCCAAGGAGTGGGATGGCTGGGTTGAATGGTAGGGTTATATTCAGGTTTCTGAGGAATCTCCAGACTGACTTCCATAGTGGCTTAACCAGTTTGCATTCCCACCAACAGTGGGTTAGTTTCCCTTTTCCCCCACATCCTCTCCAGCATCTATTGTTGGAAGATTTCTGAATGTGAGCCATTCTAACTGGGGTGAGGTGAAACCTCATTGTGGTTTTGATTTGCATTTCCCTGATTGCTAGTGATCTTGAACATTTTTTCATGTGCCTGTTGGCCATTTGGATTTCCTCTTTTGAAAAATGTCTATTGAGGTCCTTGGCCCATCTCTTAAGTGGGTTGTTTGTTTTGTTGTTGTGGAGTTTCCGATTTCTTTGTAGATACTGGTTGTCAACCCTTTATCTGTTGTGTAGTTTGAAAATATTTTTTCCCATTCTGTCGGTTGTCTCTTCACTTTCCTGACTGTTTCTTTTGAAGATTATGGCTTGACAGCCATGTAAATGAGAATAAGCCAGGGAAGAATCATATTTGCTTTCCTTTGGCCATGTGAAGTTTGAAATCCCAGTGAGGTCTATAAGTGGAGCTGTCAAAGAATATATATGTTCTCTTCATTAGATGATGCCATTTCTCTTCTATGGATAGAACAGGAAAGAATGGTTTGTGGAATAACACTTTTTATATAAAAAAATTCATCTATAAGCAAAATTTTTCTGCTATTTCTGATTTTGTTTCTACTGAATTTATACTAAGAACAATTTTGATAATAATGATGGGATAGATTTTAAAGTAGCTCTTACAGTGCATCCTAAGGCATGTTCATTTCCTACCATGTCCTGGAGCATGTTCATTGCCTACCAGGTGCCTGGGGAAAGAATAACAAAATCGAAATCTTCCAGGTTTAAAATGAAAACATGTCAAAGCTCATGTACATGAAGGCATGAACAATTTTCATGCTGATCATTATGTGTTTTCCCTTGCCAAGAATTCTATAAAGTTGGGCTTTATAATGTTTTAAGAAACAATGTCAAATAGGTATTGCAAGGAATTTCCAAACTGGAGTCCTTCATGAAGTGAAGTTTATTAAGTGCCATTTTTTTCACCTAACAGTGTTCTATTCACAGGTCTACAATCAATCAGTAAAAGTTACCTTAATAATCTGTGTACAGTTCTACATCAGAGTATGTTGAATAGATGTTTAGTTATGTCACTTATAAAACATCTATTTTTATGCCATCTGGTAGATATTCAATATAAGCAAAATGATGGAAGGTTGAGTAAGTCATAAGCATGTTACATAAAATATAGTCCTTTCAGGATTGAATTCTGTGTCCAAATTTTCTTCTGCTTATTACTCTGCAAAAATCTGGACACTCAAACTCTAGACACACAATTTTAAAAAGTAACAATATCAATAGCAACTAAGTAGGCAGATCTAAAACTTTGAGTTTTTATATATCTTGATGCTCGTAAATTATTGAGAACCCCAGATTTGTCTTTTGTTGTATCATATTTGGCAAATGAAAAATTACAAAAAATATTAAATAGTGGTTCATTTATTTTAAATGACAATAATAAACTTATTTATATAAATAAATTTTGAAAGCAAAAATATTTAATGAGAAGAATGACACTGTTTTGCCTTTTGCAAGCCTCTTTGGCTGAATAGAAAGGTGCTAGATTTTTCTATCATCTTGTACATTATTCCTACTGCCATTTCATACTTCAAATATCCTGTGAAAAACTCACTGCACAGTCATGGAAGAATAAGAGTTAAAGAGGCTAATACTGTGTTTACATTGTTATGAATATAGATTTGGCATCTCAAACCCTTAAGATGTGTTCAGGGACAGATGAAAATTTCTAGACCAAAATGTGAACTATTGCAAACCTACAAGGTGTTAGGTAGATGTCCTGTTTGCGAATTACCTCATTTGAACATGAAAATGGAAAGAGGGCCTGAAAGAAAAAAGAGATCTTTTTGAGAGCTCAATTGGGTAGCATGTCTTGATTCCAATGTGGTTTCTGTCGCACATTTCTTTCTTCCTAGTCAGTTACAAACTTACTTTCTTTTTTTAAGATTTTATTTATTTATTTGAGAGGTAGAGTTACAGAGAGTGAGAGAGACAGAGAGAACGGTCTTCTGTCCATTGGTTTACTCCCCAAATGGCACCATGGCCACAGCTGCACCAATCCGAAGCCAGAAGCCAGGAGCTTCTTCCGGGTCTCCCACGCAGGTGTAGGGGCCCAAAGACTTGGCCCATCTTCTACTGCTTTCCCAGGCCACAGCAGAGAGCTGGATTGGAAGGGAGCAGCTGGGACTAGAACTGGCACCCACATGGGATGCCGGCGCTGCTGGCAGAGGATTAACCTACTGCACCACGGTGCCGGTTCCTCCACCTTCTTTTTTAAATTAAGGTTTATTTTATTTGTTTGAAAGGCAGTTACAGAGAGTGGGAGGGACTGAACGCATGCACGTAAGAGCTACTGATTAATCTCCATTGACTGGTTCACTTCCCAAATGGCCACAACAGCTGGGATTGGGCTAGGTGGAAGGCAAAGGCTTCATCCAGGTCTCCCACATGGGTGCAGAGGCCCAAGGACTTGTGCCATCTTCTGCTGCTTTCTCAGACCAGTAGCAGGGACATGGATCAGAAGTGGATTAATGGGAACTTGAAACAGAGCCCATATGGGATGCCAGCATCGTAAGTGGCAGCTTTATCTGCTACACCACAATGCTGCCCCAGAATAAAGATTTCTTAGTTATAAAATGATAATGCTATCACTGTTTTTAGTGATTTACATGTATTACATAAATTAATTTATTTAGCTCTCATAAAATCCTATTAGCTAGGTACTATTATTATCTTCATCTTATAGATTAGAGGAATTCCTAGTGATTATTTGCAGAATTCATCTCAAGAAAGCATATTTGACAGTGGTTATGTACCTGATAGCTGTATAATGATTAGAAAAACTGTTAAGTATCCTTGCCACACCATGTGACAATCACTGGGCCAAAGAGAGTCTCATTCATGACCAAATCATTTAAGTGACATATACAGCCCCATTGTTAATGGAGCAAACAATGAAACAGATGTAAAGTGGGTAACATGCAAAATAAAATTGATCTATTCCCACCTTTTCAATTTTAGAGTCAGTATGATTTTGCTGTATTGACTTCTATTGTGTTATGCTCTCATTACATAGAGAGGATCTAGTTCCTTTTTTTAAATATTTTCATTGATTTTCTAGGCTTAGGACCTCATTCACACCAAAATTAAAAGTAAATTTTATAATTGTATCTCTTCCAATTGTTACAAGAAAAGTTACACTGGTAATTTTTCTGTGTTATTCACTTAATATATGTTCAGCTATGTTACTTAAGCAAATACTTTAAAATTCTTACATAATACAATAAGTGGGCTCACAAATTCTGTAGTGAAAAATATGGGATTTAGTGAGTCTGAATTATGACCAAAACCAAAACTGATAGTGGCACTTAAATGTACATCACTCATATAAGAAAGAAAGAATACAGATATTAGAAATGAAAAATCACTTAAGGATTTGAATGATTATAATTCATTATGTTTTATTGCACAATGATGTAATAACCTATCTCACTTTTGATTTTTCCTACACTTATAGGTTTGCTTAGTTACACTTCTAACCAAGAAATTTTTAAGAAGTATCACGTGAATTAAAAAAATAGTTTCTATGAGAACATTTGGAAACTGAAAACTGCACCCTAAGGCAGAGAGTCTATTATCATCTGTATGAGAATGTGTGTATGTGTGTGTGTGTGTGTTCTTGAAGGTCATAAAGCTTGCTCATGAGAATGCTGGAATGGATTCCAAATCTTTATCTCCTATCCCAATAAATTATTCATCCACTAATGCCTATTTTTTGCAACATTCCTCTTCCTATTATGGTCATTGCTGGATATTACATGCATACCTGAATGTGTGCACACATTCACATATTTGATCTATGACTCTGGGAAACTTACTGTGAAGGAAGTCTTACTTATTAGAAAATGATGTTTCTGGCATTCTCAGATATACAGGTCAAGGAAGAAATCAGGAAAGATGTAATTTTTCTACTATATAAATATAGTACTAGTGCCCTGCACATACCGAGTACCATTTGAATTAAAAGCAAGTTTGGCAGACTTCCAAAGTTTGGAAATGTCATTTATTTGGTAACTTGCCATACATTTATTTCCTCACTCATAAATAAGAATCTAAGATAAAGTTGTCATTTTAATGCATAAATGACAGCATGGAAATACAGAAATCATGAAGGAAATATCTTTGTGGCATTCATTTAGAAGGTCTAAAAGCAAAGATATTTTGAATCTTCTGGTCCAATGATTTTTTTTAATAAATGAGAAAACAGGGGTACAAATAAAATGCACAAGTTAAAAAAGCAACAGTTATTTGAATGAATACAATTATTTCCCTGTTATTGATATATTGCTATGTGATAATTCATTAGATTCATTAGAAATATTCCATGAAACAAATCAATTCATGCATTGTTTATTTTGCATTTGTCAAAGGCCAGGTACAATTTTAGGGCTACAAAGATAAGAACCAGTCTCTATTTAAAAGAGCAAATTCACATTTTAACTCTATATTAAGTATATAATATGATGCCTTATTATTTATAATTAACTAAGGATTTTTAATTTCCTGTTAGATTATCTCCTGAAATACCTCAAGTCTAAAAGTTCATGACATCTAATTTCATTGTGTATAGATTATGTTTTGGTTAGTGCTTATAGTGCTTACTAAGTGGACATTACATATTTGACATGATAAATAGTTGTTACATCAATAAGATGTAACTAGGTACCACTGGCAGTTTTTATACAAAGTTTTTAGTAGTTTTAGAGATAGCATTGATATCTTCAATACATATTTAAATTCTTGGCCCCTGAGATTAGTTATAGTAAGAGCACATTTTTTACTTGGGCCATTGATATGGTTGAATGAGTGAATTTAGCAAAAATGGTGTACTCCACTAGAATTGGTTTAGAGAATATATGGTGTGTTCTAACATTCAGCTTAGATCTCAACTGTGCAGTCAGTAAAATAGGTATTTGCCTAATTCACTTGTCCCCCTTGACAATACATCAAAACAAAATGTAAATAATCCTAGATATAATGTAATTTCTAATTTCCTTATTCAGAGCATCATTGTTCATGAGTTCTTATGGAAGGCTTAGTTTACCTGTATGCTTCTGTTTTCTGCTTTTCTTTAGCTATAGAGTTGGAATAAATTTATCATAATACACAAAACATTTTAGTGTTGTTTCTGTGTTTTCTTGTAGAAGGATATGATCATTTCCATGATACAGAAATCAAAAGTGAATTTGCACATTTTGCATAAAAATAATTGTTATTTGTACATAATCTTAGGTAATGTATAGATAAAAGATCTTATTTAATCATAACATTCTGATTGCTGCAAAATGTGTAAGAATCTAAAACCAGTGAAAGAAGCCAAATAATGTATTAACTAATGATAGTGATGTGACTCATACATTTATTGTCAGAGTTTTAACATAATGTCACTGAGTTATAAATTTGAATTGCTTTTCATTCTTTCCTTCATTAATTATTGTAAAGTACTGATGATAATACTAATAATATGTATATCTATGATTCAAACTTTGAAAAATCTATTTCTGGATACTCAGGATTCTATTTACATTATTATCAGTATAAGTCATTCTATTACATAACACAATAGAAATATCCAGACTCCTGGATTTTGTTCATGATGCTGAATTTCTCATGATGGTACAAAGCTGTGTTTTTATTTCAGCATGGTGAAATTCCATGAGTGAATTAATTTGTTCACAAACAATAGTATCCTTCAGTTGTCCTAATCAATACCTATAAAATATTTCCTATTACACTCATTTTTGCATCCATGCCCAACTGTTTGAATCAATCTTAATTGAACAACCTACAGAAAATACATCTGCACATCAGGCATCATTGTACCATTGCCCAGGATCAATGACCTTACTGAACTATGAGATAAAAAGGCTGACAGGTTGATAACTTCCTGTATATATTCTTTTCCCCTTTTTATTCTAATTCTTTTTCAACTTCTTTTAAGTTTACACTTTTATATCTTTAACACCAGGATACTGTGACCCCATGGGTACTCTGTAAACATCTTGAAAAAAGACTTATACCTACAACCAAACCTCTTGGGATGTTTATCAAATCTGTATGATTATAATAGCATAGAATTTTTTTATCTTAGTGCAACTGAATGACCAGATGTAAATGTTCAAAATAAATGTGGCAGATTGAAGCATAGTCATCACTGTCTTTCATTTGAGTCTTGTGACCAATCTGGTTGTTTCACATGGAAACAATTTGAGAACGGGATAAACAAAAGTTAATTTTCTGTTCCTAAGAGAAGATATCTGGGTTGGTGGTCCAGACATTTTACTTCATGAGTTATTTCATCAAAAAAACTTTTCCTTTCACTCTCTAATATATACAGTGGAGTGGATAAATTCTTGCTTCATCTGATCAGTGATCCATGGAATGATAACCATGTGTCTTATTCTATATGTAAATGTAGGTACCAGCTGGAACACTATTAATTTTGCTCGCTTTTCCTAGTAACTAGTAGGAGCTAATTAGTTGGAGGCACCTCTTTAACATTTTAGAATCCAACCATGTGCTGGGCAAAAACCAAGTTGATGCTATGAAAATAGAAGATGTGAATAGAAGTTAATTAAATCAAGAGACTCAGTTTGTGGCCTCAAATTCATGGCAACACCCTGGCCATGCACCACAGGTCCAGCCATAAGATTAACAGGAATGTCACAGGGGAAAAAATAATTGCACTTCTAGGAATGGATTTTAGGGCATCAGAACAAAGTGAACAAGGTAGTAACCAGTTATGTTCCAACAGGAGAAGAATAGGTGAGTACTTCCAAATTTAAACATGTAGCTCAATAGTTCTAATATGAATTGCTGTTTCCAAAACTAAATAGGTAAGAAGTTAAGTTGACAGCTATGCATGTATTATTTTTTCAAGAAATTTTAATTGAAGTACAATGTATCCGTTTATTTTGTGTTGCCGTTAACAGAATAACTGATGCTGGGGTATCTATAAAGAAAAGAGGCTTATTTAGGTCATGTTTATGCTGGCTAGAAATTACAAACAACATGGCCCTGAAATCCTGACAAGGGCTGCCTGGCTGCATTACAACATCAGAGTAGCAGAAAGGAACTGGTAACCTGAAAAAGGGCCAAGTGGGTGAAGTGATCTCATTTCACAACAGTTACTCTCACAAGAACTGATCCACTCCACAAAATCAGCATTCATCCATTTCTAAGTCAGCGTCTTCAGCATCACAACCACCTCCCACTAGGCCTTTCATCTTAAAAATTCTGCCTACAACATCTCTACACTGGGGTTCAATCATTTAGGACCCAAATCTTTGGGGAGCAAACCATATCTAAAACTTAACAACTATATGAGGATGCAAAAAAATTTGTGGAAGATGCATATTACAAAAAGCAATACATAAAATCCAAGGTTTTTTTTTTTTTGCACCAGAATAAGCTTCTCCTTTAATTCCATTTTCTGTGAACATTTTGAAATTCCTGTTAACAAAAAATGAATGAATCACAACTTTGTAACATGATGAAATCTACCCAAAATACACCAAACTAAAAAAAATTAACATCATTGTTATTCTGAAACTGCGTTTTTCCCTTCACATTATCAACCCACCAAGAGAGTAACCATAATTCTGACATCCAAGATCATAGATTGGTTAGTTTTATACATGTGCTATTTACCAATTTAAGGATACTAGGTAGGAAGTTTATTTTACTTAATATTGGTACTTTACTTTGAATATTATTTGTCCTTGAACTCAAACAAGATTTTAAATTCCAAAGCTAAAAGTTGATAGGGTGGAAGCCAATAAATCAGTGGGGCCATCTAGCCTATAATCTTGGCCTTTAATCTCTTAAGTTGTGAACCAAAATAAACCTCTACTCTTTATAAAGTCAGGCTGCCTCAGATATCTTGTTACAGTAATGTAAAGTTGACTGATGCAGATAGAATATGTTTATCAATTTAAGCTCAACTACTATGACTAGTGGCAGAATTGATAAGGTACACTAGTGCTTCTGAAGTTTGTGGATTTTACAAGAGTTTTAACCAAAATTTATGACTCCATTGATATATCATATACATTGGAACATATTTATAGGAATACATTTAGAAAATATTAAGGAGTTTTCTAATCAGTGTTCCACATATTAGCACTGAATTATTGAACTGACTTATAACTAGTCCTGTAAAGTCAAACATAACTTCATCTGTTGACTCTCACTTGTGCTGTACTTGTTTGCTAAAAAATAAAACACCTCTTTAATCTTCACATTATTGTTCTATAATAGGGCTTAATTTACATTTTATAAAAATTAAAGGAGGGGCCAGTGTTGTGGATTAGCAGGTAAAGTCATCGCCGGCAATGCCAGGTCCTATATGCTGGTTTGGGTCCCAGCTGTTCCAGTTTCGATCCAACTCCCTGCTAATGGCCTGGAAAAAGCAGTAGAAGATGGCCTGTGTTTGGGTGGCTGCCAACCACATGTGAGAACCAGATGAAGCTCCTGGCTCCTTGCTCCTGCATGGCCCTGGCCATTTTGTCTGTCTCGGGAGTAAATGAGTGGACATAAGATCTTGCCTGTGTGTCTTCTTTGTATTTCTGACTTTCAAATAAATAAGTATTTAAAAAATTAAAGGAGATTTTATATATATATATATACATATATAATTTATATATATATAAAACCTAGTGCAGTTCCTGACTATAAATTATAATTCACATCCTTTGATTGGAGTGTTACATGTCTAAAAAGCCATTTTCATAATGTAATACAAAATACAGAAAAGCCTTCTGCATAAATCCTTCATTATAATGATATTTACTTTGAAGAAAAAAAGATATATTATACAAGTGTATTCAAGAGAAGCAAAACAATGGACTAGAAAATACACCTTAACTTGCAAATCACTTGTGAAAATATTACTCGATAAAAATGCTTTGTATGAAATTGTGTTCCTTCCTTTTGTACTGTAACATTGAGCAAACAATGGGTGTTGAATTTTTTATTCATTAGCACTGACAATCATTTTGATATTTTGTCTACTTTATATAAGGTATTTTGAAATAAGTAATAGTAACTCCCATTTTAAAATGATTGAGACCATTAGTCTTTGGGAAAAGGCTATAAGTAACTTGAATAAAATATGGAATATTAACGATATCAGTTACATCTTGATCATGGTAAACAGTCATTCAGTTTTCAACTCTGTGATATTTGTCTCACAAGTATGCAGAAGAAGTTCAGAATTAAAATATGCTTTCATTTAAATGAGAAATAACTGTTAATGATCTTAAGAAATGCTAAAGAATTTTATTAACATTGATTACTTCTGCCCACAGTTAGAAAAAGTAATGTGAAATACACAAAAAGTGGGATGCAAGCAAAGTTTCAGTACAGTAGTAGGTTTTTCTTAAGTGATTACGCATACTAATATGGCATATATTTTATGCTATTATAACTTAATTGTAAATTTCAGTTATTCATTCATACTTAGTCCAAAGAAAATGATACTTCCATTCTGAAAAACAAATAGACGAGAAAGGGTAGAAGGAAGATATAGTTTGATAAAGGCATGAAAAATGACATTTCAGTTTTTATTTACAGATAAGCATTAATTCAAGCAATGTCTATTTTTAACAAAGTACCTTTACCAGATCTTAGAGATTTTGTTGTTGATTTCTGACTTTTTTGCTTATTTTTGTAAAATAACACAAAATTTTTAGTTGACTCATGTTTTTCTGTGAAGGATTTACATTTTTCATATTTTTCTTTACTACTTTTTTCAATGTGTTCATTCACTCTTTATCCTGACAGTCCTGTTGCCTAATAGAAAGTTGTTATCAAATTGGATGTTGAGAATTAAGTTGGATAATTCCATAGTTTTCTACATTGGTCAAGCACAAAATCCAAATGTTCACAATTACAGTAGGAGCAAACTCTGATTTTTGCTTTTATTCAATGATTTGTTCATTCTTTCAGCAAACATTGAATGACTGTTCTATAATACAAGGCCCCAGGCCGGTAGAATGCATATGAGCTAGGTCAATTGGCATTCTATCTTTGGCTAGCTAAGGCTTGGCCTGTTTTTATATAGAATATGTAAAACCATTGCTTTGAGATTTAATGAGGCAGAGCCTAAATTACTGCCTGTATGTAAAAGCTTGCCTTCGCATTCGAGTAGAAAGCCATTTTCAGGCTGGTCTATTTTGGTTGCATTAATGAACAATTAATTGCTTAGTTGCTGTGTGTAGTAACAAAATAAATGTCAAAGATTGATGTAGAATTTTATGATAGCTTCTCAGGGAAATATTTTATATCAGTTTTCCTCCTCTGTGACCCCCAAATCCTTGAAACTAAAATAAAATTTATTCTTAGAAATTTACTTATCTGAATTTTTAAAGATCTTAGTCATAAAAACTTTTTAAAAAGAAGATTTGTTTATTTATAATTCAGTTACAGAGAGAGGAAGAGGCAGAGAGAGAGATCACCCACCTGCTGGTTCACACTCCAGATGGCCTCAACAGCAAAAGCTAAGCCAAAGTGAAGCCAGGAGATAGGAGCTACATCTGGTCTCCCACATGGACTGTATGGATCCAAACACTTGGGCCATCTTCTGTTGCTTTTTCCAGGCCATTAGTAGGGAGCTGGATCTGATGTGGAGCAGCCAGGACTCGAACTCGTGCCTTTATGGGATGTCAGCATCTCAGGTGGCAGCTTTACCTGCCACTCCACATGCTGGCTCCAGCAGTAAAAATTTTACTAAGGTTTTCCTTACATCAACAGCAACCTCAGTAGACTACAGTGTCAGTCCATTATTTTAAATAAACAGAAGAAAACTGTGTTTTTTATTGGTCTCATAAATGCATTCACGTATTTCAAATATTTCTGTATCATGTTAATTGAATTGTAACTAAAACTGGTATGAGATACTCTCTATTCTTTATTAATATATAGGTTTTTTTTTTAAGTCACATGTTAGTATATACTTCAAGAAAGGAGAGACAACATGATTGGAAATGAAATATAGGAAGTTAGGCTTAGGTGAATTTGTTAATTTAATTGTGTATATAAATTCTTCAGCTTTCTCTGAACCTTTTATTTTGTGTATCTAATGACTCAAAATAAAAACAGAAATATCAAAAATGTCTAAGCCTTACAGAAACCAAATGATCAAAACATCAATGGCCTAGGAAAGACTTAGAATTCTGAATACAGGAGAGAGATACATGTATCAAGAGCCAAAGTTGGTGCTTCCTTGGAGAGAAGGGGCATTAATACTGTGTCAACACTTAAAAGAGTTGATAGAGGCTATGAATATTAGAACAATGGAGGTTATAATAATTCTTTTTATTTTTTTTATTTTTATTTTTTTGACAGGCAGAGTGGACAGTGAGAGAGAGAGACAGAGAGAAAGGTCTTCCTTTGCTGTTGGTTCACCCTCCAATGGCCTCCGCGGCCAGCGCGCTGCAGCCAGCGCACTGCGCTGATCCAATGGCAGGAGCCAGGAGCCAGGTGCTTCTCCTGGTCTCCCATGGGGTGCAGGGCCCAAGTACTTGGGCCGTCCTCCACTGCACTCCCTGGCCACAGCAGAGAGCTGGCCTGGAAGAGGGGCAACCAGGACAGAATCCGGCACCCCGACTGGGACTAGAACCCGGTGTGCCGGCACCGCAAGGTGGAGGATTAGCCTAGTGAGCCACGGCGCTGGCCTGGTTATAATAATTCTTACATATATTAAGTAGGAATTTTGATGAGATGTTTCAATTTCTGTTAATTTTGATATTTCAAGATTTGTGTGGCAATCTTATGTAGCCATTAGGGACTCTAGTATCTGTGTGTGCCAGATCTAAAGTGGAGTCAAAATGTAAGTCCAGCAGAACATTTTCACATTTCATTTATTATGTAGCGCAACAGGAAATGTATTTTATGATGAGATGGATCCTGGAATATGAAAAGTATAAAATATTCATTTTTTAATAAGAATAGGTATTTGGCTCAAAAGCTTTAAATAAAACTATCAACCTGATCAGTAAACCAATGAAAGAAGGCTATAGTTGCAAATTGGAAAGCCCAGTTTATATGTGTAAATAAATATAGAATGACTTCAAGTTGACATTTGTAAATTTAATAGAAACTTCTAATATTCATCCATATCTGTTCTTTCCTTCCTAAAATATGGAAGGAGCACTTTTTTTTTAGTCACTTGTTTAGTTCAGTAGAATTATTACTGGTTCTGAGCAATGCTTCATGGGTACAAGTAAAATGTAACATATTGAAGTTGTGGTGTTTAATCTCCCACTTTAATCTTTTTCTGCTGTCATGATCAGAGAAGCACAGCAAGACACAGCCTTCAACAGGTTGCATCACTAAAGGGCCATGATATGCCTACTTCCTCTGACACTTGTTAGGCACATACCATGATAAATAAAACAAAACTTTACTGTTTGACTCTACTAAGACTTTGAGGATGCTTCTTAGTGCAGCAAACTCTGATCTATCTAGACTGTACAGGTAAACCAAATTGCGCTGAGTTCTGTTAATTCTAAAGTGGTAATGTGAATATTTTAAAAAGAGAACATATAAAATACTCTTATCCATCAGAAATATTCTGCTATAAACATTTATTTATTTGAAAGGCAGACAGACATGGAAGGAGTTGACCGACAGAGAGATATCTTATCCACTTGTCCACTTTCCAGATGCACACAATAGCCAGGGCTAGGTGAGGCCAGAGACAAGATCTAGGAACTTGATCTCAGTCTCCCACATGAGTGGCAAGGAACTAAGTACTTGCTCCATCACCAGCTATCTCCCAGGATGTGCATTAACAGAAATCTTTAATTGGAAGTAGAGCTAGGCCTCAAACATGCCTGGCACACAGGCATCCAAAGTGGAATCTGAACTGCTGTGCCAAATGGCCACCCTGGAAATTTCTGCCATAACTTTGAGAGTAGGCAGATGTTAACATATATATATATATATATATATATATATATGCCTAATACCAAAAACAGAAAAGATATTAATGAGCTATTAAATTAGTAATTTAATGTTAAATCTTTCCTTATTTCTTATTTGTTAGACTATAACAATATTTATATCTGTTTAGTATCACTGGAATTGATAAATGAATTATTAAAATGCACTCTTTTGAAGAACTAGATAAAAGTGTCAAGCCTATAGTTTTTGGCCTCTAGAAATTGTTTCAAGAAGTAACTTTACTAATTATGGAAGAAATAACAATGGAACAAAGTGATAGTCTTTTTTTTTTTTTTTTTTTTTTTTTTTGGACCGGCAGAGTGGACACTGAGAGAGAGGGGCAGAGAGAAAGGTCTTCCTTTGCCATTGGTTCACTCTCCAATGGCTGCCGCAGCTGGCGCCCTGCGGCCAGCGCACCGCGCTGATCCGATGGCAGGAGCCAGGTACTTATCCTGGTCTCCCATGGGGTGCAGGGACCCAAGCACTTGCGCCATTCTCCACTGCACTCCCGGGACAGAGCAGAGAACTGGCCTGGAAGAGGGGCAACCAGGACAGAATCTGGCGCCCCGACCAGGACTAGAACCTGGGGTGCTGGTGCCGCAGGCGGAGGATTAGCCTATTGAGCCACAGCGCCGGCCAAAGTGATAATCTGATAACATTATAACTAAAGTTCATAAAATAGAAAGTTGCATTATATGAAACATTTTCAAAGTTCACTTCTTTATATTTTATTTTAAAAAATTCATCTATTTGAAAGGCAGAGTTACAGAAAGAGGGAGCTATCTTCCATCCACTGGTTAACACTCCAGTTGGCTGCAATGGCCAGTGCTGTGCCAGGCTGAAATCAGGAGCCAGGAGCTTCTTCTGGGTCTCCCATGTGGGTGCAGCAGCCCAAGAACTCATGCCATCATCCACTGCCCTTGCAGGCCATAGCAGAGAGCTGGATTGGAAGTGGAGCATCCGGGGTTTTCTGACTGGCACCCACATGGGATGCCGGCACTGCAAGCAGTGGTTTCACCTGCTATGAACAGTGCTGGCCCCGCTGTATACTTTTTTTTTTTTTATTATTTGACAGATGAAGTTATACAGTGAGAGAGAGAGAGAGTGAAAGGTCTTCCTTCCATTGGTTCACCCCCCAATGGCGGCTACAGCCGGAGCTGCACCGATCTGGAACCAGGAGCTAGGTGTCTCCTCCTGGTCTGCCATGTGGGTGCAGAGCCCAAGCACTTGGGCCATCCTCCACTGCCCCCCTGGGCCACAGCAGAGAGCTGGACTGGAAGAGGAGCAACCAGGACTAGAACCAGGCGCACATAGGGAATGCCCCCTGTATACTTTTTAAAACAAAGCAACACAAAGTACTGTGTTATCTTGTGGACTACATTGCACATAATTCAAAGATTTTGAATTTAAGCAAGAATTTTGGTTAAATAATATTCTTTTCTATTAATTTGACATGTGAAATAATTTTGTGTGAAACCAACAAAGTCTAAGAGAATTAAGTCAGTGTGAAGTTTTTCCTATTTACTGATGTCAATATTTTAAGTCCTGGAGCTGCCACTGTGACATAGTGGGTAAAGCCGCCGCCTGCAGTGGCCATATGGGCGCCAGTTTGAATCCTGACTGCTCCACTTCTGATCCAGCTCTCTACTGTGACTTAGGAGAGCAGTAGAAGATGGCCCTAGTCCTTGGGCCCTTGCGCCTCTGTGGGAGACCCGGAAAAAGCTCCTGGCTCCTGACTTCAGGTCAGCATAGCTCCATCTGTTGCAGCCATTTGGAGAGTGAACCAGTGAATAGAAGACCTCTCTCTCTCTCTCTCTCTCTCTCTGCCTCTGCCTCTCTGTAACTCTGCCTTCCAAATAAATAAATATATCTTAAAAAAAGAAAAATATTTTAAGTCCCTCTTATGGTTATTTTTAAGCAATCCATTAGAGTCCTAGAAAAGCTATGTAAATGCATTTTATAATTTAAGTTCAGTGTCATAATGTACTCTTAATGGAGAAATGAAGTGTTTAAGATTACTACATGAATTATATACTGCTTTTTTCAAGCTCTCTGGATGTTAAAAAGTTTTGAATTTATTCATGCATTTGGTATTCACAGGAAGACATTCTTCTTGTGTTTGAATACTGGTAAATTTATATGGCTTTATTTAAATGAAAAGATAAGCCAGAAAACTCTGATAGGTTTTTTTTTATGTTCTTCCTTTTATATACCCTAGAAGTAACATTATCTCATGCATTCGTTTGCTTATTCTTTTGTCTATACATTCAACAAACATTACCTTAGTATCACATAATGAATGACAGATGATCCACCAGCTACAATTGATATAGAAAAGATGCAGAGGCCATTCTCTAAAGGAACCCACTATTTGCAGGTTGTGGATATTAAGTAGTAAGTATCAGTCTGTATGAGAACAGGGACTCTGGAGCTATATGAGATGCCTCGTTTCAAATTCCTCTTTGTGTTTTCAATTATAAATTATGTGGCTTTGGGAGGAAAATGTTCTTGTCAATGAAACATCAATTATGCTAAAATGTATTGTTTGGATTACATTAGATAATTATGACATATTTATCAGAATTGCTGCTCATTTGAATTTGAAATATAGTAATTAATGCATTTATATATACTTTATTTAGTGAAAATTGTTACAAAGGAAAGATGGATGAGGGGCAATTTATTTAGCCTGAAGCTGGGGGAAAGACTTAGCCAAATATATACATAAATTAATTGTTAGGTCAAAGCTTGAAACACAAGGTGAATCCAGATAGGTAAGCAGAGAAGTCAGAAGTAATGGCATGAGCGCAAGTAATAAAAAGGGACACTGCAGGGGTGTATAATAAGCTGAAAAATGTTGATATGTTTTGCAAAGAAGATAGTCTTGTGAAATTAGTAGAAAATGAGGCTGGAGAAATGGTAAGCAGTTTGGATTTCATTCTAAGTGATTTCTAACTTATTCTGAAGTGAGAACTATTGAACTAATATCAATGAAATGATCAGATGTGCAATATTTTCTTCATGCTGCCATCAACATCAAGCCCTGTTAGTAGACCAAAGATATTGCAACAAATTAGAAGACAATTTAAATAGTACTTTCATTTCAGAGAATGTGTGCACACATGTAGTCTATATAAATATGTGCACAATTAAGGGTACATATTTCACTTTAAGAAATAATAGAGAGCTTTTAATATAAGTAAAAGGTATTTATTCAGCAAATATTTATTGAGGATTTTGTGACAAGTGCTAGTCTCTCTAAAAGAGCTTAGAATCTCAGTGGCAAAAACAGGCAAGAAGGCAAGCATTTCATGTTATGTCTACTCTAATAGAAGTGTACAAAAATAACTAGTAGCAGAGGAGAAAGAGTGACTAAAATCTTTCAGGCAAGACAAGTGTGAGGAGGATCAACAAGGCAGCCACTACAATGATTCAAGCTAAGTCGTGATGGGTTGGGCCATAACAAAGGCAGTGTCCCTGTGGACATAAGACAGACGGAAGATAGTTTCAAGTATGTACCTGGAGTCCCACTGCATGGGAGGGCAAAAGAGGACTCCAGCATTAGTGATAGGTCCCTGCTGTACACAACAACCAAAAAGCTGAATAGAAAAATCAAATATTTTAAATAGTTTACACTTTGAAGTCACTTGGTGTCATTTTCATTACTAATCTCTCATTTTTTATCTTTCTTACTTACTTTAGCTGGGCTCTGCTTTGTAAACTGTGAACCTAAATCAGTAGTTTTTACCACAATATCTCCATTACCCTTGGTTTTAGGAATACAGTAATATGTTTGGTCTGAGGCCATTTCCCATAAGTGATAGTAATACAAAGAATCTTCAAATACTTTATGGAAAATACAAATTACAAAAAGTATGCATGGATTTTAAACATTTCTGCACCAGAAAAAACATATTTTTAAATCTTATTTTTCCTTGAACTTTTTGAAATATCCTTGTATGTTAGGTGATTTGAATATCTGTTCCAAAATTTTCTTTATGACCACTAAAATATCTCCTTAATATGTGGGTCAGTCTTTGAAGTAAAATGGGGTATCAGATTTATCTGTGAAAATGGTGTTACACACAGCAGAAAACCTACTGGAAAGAACTAAAAGTGCTTTAATTGTTGAAGAGTGTAGGTCCAGAGATCTGAGATGGCTTTCTCTCATGAATGTGCCCTCAAATGGATTGTTCTCTACTGGAGATTGCAAGGACTCTGCCATCAGAGTTAACTTTGTGGCTGCTGAACAGTCGCTTTATATGGTGGATTCTTTTTTCACATGGAAAGTTTATCCCACTCAAAGACAAATGAGCAATGACATCTCTTCCCAACTGGAAGTGTATAATCTCAGTGTGAACAGCTGTTGGAACAATTGTGGGTGAAAATTTTGCTCTATAGAAAACAACCTTGATGAACATACGTGGTCACATTGCTTTCAGGACTAATGTCCATCTGTTGGACTGGCTGAGTGCCTGTTCACTTGTTGGTAAGCCTTTAGGACCTGGAATGCCTCAGTCAACAAGTTCCAGTTCTTTCCCCACAACAGCACTGCCCCCTAGATGTTGGATACTCCTTTATCACAGATAAGCTGCAGATGGCTGCTGCCTGAGATTTAAATCCCCCTTTTCACAAACTCATAAAAAAAAAGAGAGAGACAGAGAGAATTCAAAATTTATGGAAGTTGTATACTGATATATTAAATCTGTAATTGGTTTGAATTTTTGTTTATTTTATTCTCTACATAGAAGAGAGAGGGACAGCATAGCATGCCATGATCACCTATATGAATCTCCACATGTGGATGTTAATTTGGATTTCATAAAGAAGAGTTGCTTTTCAATTTCCTCTTCTACACATAGAAAATCAAAATATTGAGAATGAAAAATTTCCCAATTATTTATTTATTTATGTATTTATATTTCTTTTTTCTTCTTCAGCCATTTTTGGGCTCTCTGATTTATTTTTTCATAATATTACTACAGTTTAGATTTTCCCATCCATTTACTACTGAATTCAGCCAGTCTTTGTAAGTCCTTCACTTTTTTCAGTTTACCTCCGAGTTTGAAATACTTCCAAATTGCTTTCTTCTTTATTAATTCAGCCTTCCAGTTGCCATTTTCTGATCTCTGCTCATCTTCCAAAACTATGATTTTTTTCACATTTGTGGTTGCTCTGAGAGTAACATCTTTGTAGTTGGTCACATTTTACTGATTCCAAGGGAAGCAATGGTATATCCTTTTCCTATACTACTCTCATCAGCAAGCTTCCATTTGACACAACAGCAGGAGAACAAGACTGAAAAGGAATATAACTGTAAGCCGGTAAATTGTTTTCTGCGGGACATGGAGACACATCAATGCTCTTTTCATAAACCTTTGTAGCTAAGAGTCTGGTCTATGTAAATCTTTGTCATCTGAGGTCTCTGAACTATCATAGGAACCTCAGACTAAAAAAGGTCGGGTTTAAGAAGTTTGCAACATATGTGAAGAGGTATGACTACAGGGTGAATGTTATTGTCTTTCTTCCTGTCTCTCTAGCTATGTCTTCCTTCTCCTCAGTCCACAACAATGATGACTTAAGCAAGGCAGAGGCAGAGTCCTTGGGGACAATGGAAAAAACTACCTTGCCCAAGAAGCAGGTATTCATAAGCTTCCAGGGAAGCTTATGTAGAATGTGATTGTTTTGCATTGTTTCTTAATCAAAGAAATAACCAGCAAATAACATTGTATTCATTCTTTACAATTCTTCTATAATTTATCCTTTTTTTACACTCATAATGGTTTTATAAATATTTCTGATTACCATGTGATAATTGTAAGTAATTAAGGGGTATACTGTAATATTTCAAGGCATTTATAGAGCTCATACAGATAAAAATCACAGTAATTAGCATTTCCATCTTCTTACCATTTCTTTATGTTTGGAGCCATAAAGCTCCTTTCTTCTAACTCTTTATAAAATCTATAATAGGTATTGTGAACTGTACTCACCCCACTGTGCTGTGGAGCATTAGATCATATTCATTCTATCTACTTGTGTTTAGATACCAACTTCCCACTATTCTCATCTTCATATTCTACCTTTCTCAACTTCTGATAATCACTATTCTACATTCAGATAGAGTATTTTGTTTCTTTTTTTATTTTTCATAGGTGATACAGAATATGCAGTATTTGTCTATCTATGCCTGGATTATTTCCAGTTATATTTATTTTGCTGCAAATATCACCATTTTATTCTTAATGGATAAATACTATCCTATTATGTGTATATACATATACATATACATATACATATATATATATATATATATAAAATACATACCACATTTTTTTATCCAGTCATTCACAGATGGGCACATAGCTTGATTCCATATCTTAGCTATTATGAATAATGCCACAACAAACATGGGAGTGCAGGTATCTCCTGCGTTGATTTCATTTCCTTTGAAATTATAAACAGAAGTAGGAGAACTGAATTATATGGTGGATCAATTTTTAGTGTTTTGAGTATACTTATTGTTTTAATAAATATTTAATAAGTGGATTTACTTGTGAAAAATAATGTCCCAGGCATTAGGAAAGACTAAACAAAATGTTAATATGTGCCAGAAAGTATGATTAAAATTATATTCCCCTTGAACCAACCAATATATTAATAAATCCTTTCATCTCCAAATAGTGTAGATGTTATTAAATTCAGAAATAACTAAGCCCTACTAAGCATAAAATTACTTAATATTTTTGAGAGCCAGTATTGGCCACATTCTGTGTTAAATGATTTGCAAAACAATCTGGTCAATATTCATAATAACACAATGAAATAGATTGCTTTGAAGAAAACTGGAGCTCTGGATAGTTAAGTCATTTACTTACCATGTGGAAGAGACAGACACTGCAGTAACAAGACCTGTGTACTTTTGCATTGGTAAAACAGGGAGGCTGTTTATCCAGTTTTGGTCATTATGGATACAGAAAATCTTAGTCCAGGGGTATTCCTCCCTAGGAGGCCCCCTTTACTCCCCCCCCCCCAAAAAAAAAAAAGAAAGAAAGAAAATCTTAGTCCATACAAATGTGAATGTTAAACTTTAATATAAATCATTGTCATTTTAATGTGGATTGTTCCCTTGATTGCACTCAGCAAATTGTTGAATACTTTAATCCTTAACATGGGAGTCATGGCAGAGGGCATGGATTTTTCTTCTCATAGCAAATGTCTCTTTCTGGGAAAAAAAAATGCTACATTGTCTCTCCCATCAGCTTTCTGTGTGGTGTGTGTATTGCAATAGGGACAATTTTACAAATATTTTAGTGAGAATTTATTCAAGAAGACCTGAACTGAGAGCTGAGCTCCTACTACACAGAAAATTGAACTCTACAGTAACTCTTTTTTTTTAAAGATTTTATTTATTTATTTGATAGGTAGAGTTGCAGACAGTGAGAGGGAGAGACAGAGAGAAAGACCTTCCAGCCACTGGTTCACTCCCAAATGGCTGCAATGGCCGGAGTGGGGCCAATCCGCAGCCAGGAGCCTGGAGCTTCTTCTCCGTCTCCCACATGGGTGAAGGGGCCCAAGTGCTTGGGCCATCTTCCACTGCTTTCCCAGGCCATAGCAGAGAACTGGATTGGAAAAAGGGCAGCAAGGACTAGAACCAGCGCCCGTATGGGATGCTGGCAACGCAGGTGGAGGATTAACCCACTGCACTATAACGCTGGCACCTACATTAACTCTTAAAAACTTATACTAAGTGCTATGTTCTGGGATATTCTGTTTTTTCCATAATCTGGAACTATTTTTATAACAACTATTTTATAGGACATAGTAAAACATAAATTTATAGTTATTATGCAAATTTAAATAAAGGTCCAAATTTTCATAGTTTTGAATCAAGTACCAAACAAAGAATCCATGTACAAATATCTTTAGAGACTGAGCATAATAATATCTTAGTTTAAATGGCACAATGCATCCCTCTTTATATAAATTGTAGTTATTTTTAATACCAAGCAGCATCCTTTTACCATGATCAGGAAGATCTCAAAAAAATTGTTGCATACAATAATTCCATTTTTGCTAAAAGAAACATAACAATTTCCTTTTATATAATTATATAAATTTCATTTAATATATGTGTGCATGCATACGTTCAATAAATGTTAAATTGTTATTTTTATAATGTACAACCATTTTTTTTTTGACAGGCAGAGTGGACAGTGAGAGACAGAGAGAAAGGTCCTCCTTTTGCCGTTGGTTCACCCTCCAATGGCCGCCATGGCCGGCGCATCGCGCTGATCTGAAGCCAGGAGCCAGGTGCTTCTCTTGGTCTCCCATGGGGTACAGGGCCCAAGCACTTGGGCCATCCTCCACTGCACTCCCGGGCCACGGCAGAGAGCTGGCCTGGAAGAGGGGCAACCGGGACAGAATCCGGCACCCGAGCCCCGACTGGGACTAGAACCTGGTGTGCCGGCTCCGCAAGGCAGAGCATTAGCTTATTGAGCCACGGCGCCGGCTTATAATGTACATCTTAATGTTGATATGAATATATTGATCTAATACACTGATACAAAGTTATAGTTATGCAAGCAATTTTCATAATATTTATACTTATAAAGCAGTATAAAATTGACTATGTGGTTATTTAATGTCCCCACAGATATCTAATAATTTAAATTATATCACTTTAGTCTTCAAATAAAGTAAAACCTGTGAAACAATATTTTTTTACTATATGATCCCTGTGCTTTCAAATTTAAATGTTTATGTGGTATGCCTTCCATACATTTGAGAACTTAGAAAGAAGTTAGACGGTGTAGATGCTACATGGGGTATCATGCAGCAAACAAAATATAGCCATCCCTGTATTTTCATGCTATAAGAATATTGGACAGTAGCTTGCAAAAAGAACAAAATTAGTTTGAAAGAAAGGTTCACATTGGAAATGTGAGGTCCTTAAAAATCCATCTTCAAGGGTTAACTCATGGATTGTATTGTTGTTACATAGGTGACAAGGGTTGGAGTTTGACAATGTGAAGATAAGAAGAAGTAACATCAAGACAAGAGGTAATATCATTTATTTTGAAAGTAAAATTGGAAGTTGTGTAACAGCTGATAGATAAATCAACGTGAAAGTGTCTTCCCAAGGATATAAAAGTTAGAGCAAGAAAATTTATGAGAGAAAATGCCAGTGTTTCTTTTGGATAATAAAATTTTCTGTTAAATATTGGTGCATTTGGTTTAGCCTAATTATAGAGTTTAGGAATATAAAAACATAAATTTATGAACATCTTTTAAAAGTATTACAATCATTATATTAATGTTTAATACATGTAATTTCTTTAAGATTTATTTATTTATTTGAAAGTCAGAGTTACACAGAGAGAGGAGATGCAGAGAGAGAGAGAGAGAGAGAGAGAGAGGTCTTCCATCTGATGGTTCATTCCCCAATTGGCCGCAACAGCCGGAGCTGTGCCAATCCGAAGCCAGGAGCCAGGAGCTTCCTGCGGGTCTCCCATGCAGGTGTAGGGGCCCAAGGATTTGGCCATCTTGTACTGCTTTCCCAGTAGCAGGGAGCTGGAACAGAAGTGGACTAGCCGGTTCTCGAACCAGTGCCCATATGGGATGCCGGCACTTCAGGCTAGGGCGTTAACCCACTGCACAACAGCACCAGCCCCTACATGTTAATTTCTTAACTGGACTTTTTTGTTGTTGAATTTTTTGAGATGCCGATATATTCTGTATATTAATCCTTTATGGGATAGATAGTTTACAAATATCTTTTTCCCATTCTGTTGTCTGTCCCTTCACTCTATCAATCATTTCCTTTGATGTGCAGAAACTTCTGAGCTTGGTATAATCCCATTTGTTCAGTTTTACTTTTGTTGCCTGTGCTTTGAGGGTCTTATCCAATAACTCGTCACCTGCACCAAAGTCTTGAAGTATTTCACCTATTTTCTGCCATCAGCTTCATAATGTCAGGTCTTAAACTGAGGTCTTTGATCCATTTTGAGTTTATTTTTGTATATGGTGAAAGGTAGGGATCTGATTTCATTCTTCTATAGATATACATCCAGTTTTACCAGCACCATTTGTTGAAGAAATTATTTTTTCTCCAATGTATGGTCTGGGAACTTATGTAAAAAATCAGTTGGCTGTATGCATATGGGTTAATTTCTGGGCTATATCTGCTGAACTGTGTTCTTTTGACTTTTTTACTTATTTAACTATTTAGTTAAAAAAACTAGTTGAGCATTGAGCTTCTGACTATAATGTAAATTTAAAATATTTTAACTAAAAATTAAAAAAAGATGGGTGATGGAAAAAGGGAAGTATACTCTTAGAATCTTATCAATGAACTACAGTAAATTTGTTCTCTTTATATTAATATTACATTAACATCAGAATTGATGAGAATTGTTTTGTAATTATTTTGCATTTTCTGTGACTTTGAGAACCTAATATGTTAATAAATCATTCAAACAAAAATCTCATAAAATAATTTTCTATGAAACATGTAAATTGATATGTGATATTTAAAATCTTTTAAGTAAAATCTAATTTGAGATCTTAAGTTTTCTACTTCCAAGAAGCTCGAAGAAAAATTAAAAACATACAGAGAAGTAATCCTCCAATAGCTCTCTGAGGAAGGATGATATTGTATTTAACCTATGCATAAGATCCTTAAGTTACAAACTTAGTGTTCAGTCAGTCGTCTGACTGAACAGTGACGACTGACTGAACACCAAGAGGGAAACCTGTTGGAGTGAGGTGGACACTATGGGAAATGGTGGCTTGATCAGCATAGCCCTGACTGTTAATGAACAACTTAATACATTATCTCTCTTAGTAGTTTTTTTATCTGTTCTACTTAATATGACTGGTTTAGATCTGTAATTGATGCACAGTTATTCTTAAGTGTTGAAAATTAACTGAAATGTGATCCCTGTTGAACATGGTGGTGGGAATGGGAGAGGGAAGAGATGTATAATTTGGGACATGCTCAGGCGGACTTGCCCCAAGTGGTGGAGTTGGAAGCATACCAGGGGATTCCAATTCAATCCCATCGAGGTGGCATGTACCAATGCCATCTCACTGTTCCAGATGATCAGTTTCAGTTCACAGTTGGTCATGGTGAAGGGACTGGGAGTCAAAGGGAGCACATAGACAAGTCTAGTACCTGCTAAAGCTAACTGATGGAGTAAATAAAGGGGAGAGTGATCCAACATGGGAAGTGAGATACTCAGCAGACTCATAGAATGGCAGATGTCCTAAATAGCACTCTGGCCTCAGAATCAGCCCTAAAGGCATTCGGAGCTGGCTGAAAAGCTCATGAGAGTATTTCAGGCATGGAAAGCCAAGACACTCTCTGGCAAAAGATCTCTGCGAGTGAGATCCCAGTGGAAAGAACAGGTCATCAAAGAAGGAGGTACCTTTCTCTGAAGGGAGGAGAGAACCTCCACTTTGACTATGACCTTGTCTAAACAAGATAAGAGTCGGAGAACTCAGAGGGCTTCCATAGCCTTGGAAACTCATGACTGGAGCATAGGGAGATTACTGATGCCATAGACAGGAGTGTCAATTGGTAAAGTCAACAACAGGAGTCACTGTGCACTTACTCCTCATGTAGGATCTCTATCCTTAATGTGCTGTACATTGAGATTTAATGCTATAACGAGTACTCAAACAATATATTTCACTTTGTGTTTCTATGGGGGTGCAAACTGTTGAAATCTTTGCTTAATGCATACTAAACTGATCCTCTGTAAAAAAAAAAAAAAAGAAATTATCAATTCCCAACTTGACTCTCACTGGGATTAAACATGACAATAGGTCTGCTCTGATTTCATCATCATTTAAAAAAAATCATCTATTATTTTTCACTTTATGTTTCTGTGTGGGAGCAAACTGTTGAAATCCTTACTTAATGTATACTAAGCTGATCTTCTGTATATTAAGATAATCGAAAATGAATCTTGATGTGAATGGAAGGGGAGAGGGAGTGGGAAAGGGGAGGGTTGTGGGTGGGAGGGACGGTATGGGGGGGAAGCCATTGTAATCCATAAGTCGTACTTTGGAAAATTATGTGCATTAAATAAAAGTTTAAAAAAAAAAGTTACAAACTTAGTGTTTAAAAAGTTGCAACATCTGTGTTAATACTGTAGAGACAGCCTTGCTCAGCCACTAAGCCATGTGTTTCAAATGTGTGATAGTTTCAGAGGAGCTTTGGGGCGTCTGTGGAATTTTGCTTGTATTTTAACTCTGAAAAAAATCAACTCATAGGGCATTAATGAATAGCATGTTATATCTTAAAAGTGATGTAATAAGCATAGCTCTTCCTGTTATATTTAGTCTGGTATCTTCTTTGTATGTTTTATGGCGATAAACTAGAATAGATTTGCAGAGATCAGTCACCTTTGCAAACTGAAATAAAAGATGCAAATTGCTTGAGGAGCACCATTTTATGCCAAGCTTGTCCTGTTTAATCAAAAGATAAAGAGCTGGAGACTAGCTGGAAAACGATCTGAAAATGAATCAGATTACACAATTCATGTTGTGTCTTCTCACTACTCCCAGAAGTGGAGTGGCAGTGTGGCACTGAGGGAGATGCATAGTCTTTGGGTTTCTAACATTCTGAGCTTCAACTTAGGTGAACTGGCTTTTATGAACCTTAATGTTTTCAGCTACAAAAGGGGTATATGAATGCCTTTTTCAAAACTTGTTTTAAATGGATTAAATGCAATAATATATGTACAGTGTTTGGCACAACAAATCTGCCTTAAAATTAATCGTGATTATTATCAATTTTCAAATCTGAACCATTCAAGATACAGTGGAGCTTGATTTTTGGTTGTATTTCTCTGCTTGTCTTTGCAACCTTGGAGGCTAAGCATCTTCATAAAATATTAACTGTTCCCAAATCATAAGCCATAAAATGTGGATTTATTTTATGTAGGATTCTTTTATGTAGTCAACCATGAAAGTGAAAAGTGCTTTGATGTCTTTTTCCTGTTTAATTCCTCAGCCTCAGAAAACCAAAAAAGATTCACTACAGCATTATGTTAATGATCATAGTTTCGAAATGCCCTAGAACCACAATAAATAACCTATGATGTCTGTAACCATTTTGCAACTCATAATCAAAGGACTTCCCTGACATTTATATTCTCTGTTAAATTCCTCTTACCTGTGCCAAAAAGAGGGTATTGATAGGTATGTTTTAAGCTAATCATAGCAAGGCCACTGAACCTTATGACCCAAAGCATGTCAGAAGGCTCTGTTCTTAACACAAGCTGTTATTCAATAATGGAGAAACTAACCTATTACTGAACATTAATTAAGGGTAAAAGTATGAACTGTCTGTATATATCTGTATCTTGACACTGCAGAGTGAGATTAGTTGAAACTAATATATTTTTATATACTTTAGCAATTCAGTATATTCAATGGTGGCATAAATGTCTCGTCTTTTATTCTAATAGAAATCTATATGTAATTACCATCAGCTGTTGGTGAACTATAATCTCTTGACCTGATTTGCATTATAAGCATTCTTGAAGAGAAACTTACTAGGCTGCCAGGGAAGCTGGAGAGCCCATGACCTCCTTCAAGACCCTCTTTTAAGGAGAGGGGATTGTCAGCTGTGCATGTGAGGCATTGGAATGGAACAGAATTGTTACAATTCAGTCTTTTAGCTCTTAAAGTCATGTGATCCTTTGAATTCATTATGAAAATATGAATATCTCCAGAAGGATGAACATCTTGATCCATTATCAGACCAAAAAAGATAACGCATTTAAGCAGCAGACTGATTACAAATGTGCATTAACAGAGACAGGTGTTTGGCACAGCAGTTAAGATGCCGCTTGGGATGCCCACTTTCCATTTTAGAATGTTTGGGTTTGGGAGCCAGGATGCCAGCTTCCTGGTAATGTGCACCCTGGGAGGCAGCAGGTGATGGCTCAGGTAGCTTGGTCCCTGCTACCCGCATGGGAGACCTGAATTTAATTCCAGTTTCCACCTGACCCAGCTCTTGCTATTGTAGGTGCCTGGGTAGTGAAACAATAAATGAGAGATCTCTGTCTCTAAGTGCATTTCTCTGCCTTTAAAATAAAAAAAGCTATTAAAAAGTTCATTAACAGAAAAGTGAGAGTAAGACAAAAACATTCTTTCTTGTCAAGGTTGTCCCATTCAGTTTTGTCTCAATTCTGCCTCTCTAACACACTAGAAAAAGAAATATTTCGCTGGCGCCACGGCTCACTAGGCTAATCCTCTGCCTTGCGGCACCAGCACACCGGGTTCTAGTCCCGGTCGGGGTGCCGGATTCTGTCCCGGTTGCCTCTCTTCCAGGCCAGCTCTCTGCTGTGGCCCGGGAGTGCAGTGGAGGATGGCCCAAGTGCTTGGGCCCTGCACCCCATGGGAGACCAGGATAAGTACCTGGCTCCTGCCATTGGATCAGCGTGGTGCGCCAGCCGCAGCGTGCCAGCCGCGGCAGCCATTGGAGGGTGAACCAACGGCAAAAGGAAGACTTTCCCTCTGTCTCTCTCTCTCACTGTCCACTCTGCCTGTCAAAAAAAAAATTTCAATTGATAGATCATATTTATAGGGATCTCCCCCCAGAAGACATGTTAATTGATTGAAAATAATGTACAATTGAAATTTATCAGAACTACAATGACTTTTAAATATATTTTGAATCATTGGAAAATACAGAATCACTAGCAGAGTTGTTTGTATAATATCCAACTAAATTTGACTATAATCCCCCTAAAGTCCTTGGGATAAAACCTAACCACTTGTTAATAACAATCTATATCTTACAGAAATGTCTCTGGAGAAATTAGAAACATTTTATACAATGAACCACCCATCCCTTTGATAATGGCAAGTTAAAATTAAAGGTTAATATAATGGTGTAACATATAAAATAGCATGATATATGAAAGCATAAAACAAGATGCCATTTTAAGTAACAAAATACAAATTGATGACAGAATACTGCTGGCTCATGACAGGAGCGAAGTGAAGCCTGGAGAAGTTGTCTGAGGTTATGGAGTGAAGCTGAGAGGTTTATTAAATAAGATACATGATTCCCTGCCCTTGAGAGATGAGAGAATTACCATGACTATAAACGAGTGTAGACACACTTATAAATTAAAATCTGTATCTTCAGTTAGAATCATGGATATAACAAAACTTGAAAACGGTTAACTAAATTTAAAGGTATTTTGACATGCCCATAGACATTAACACATTGGAAATTTGCCTTATTTATACCTCTGAACTTTGCAGGGAGAGGAGGTGGCTGAGATAATGTAAGTAAGATTATCTAGAACCCAATCCTAAATTAGAAACTATCCAGCTGGCACCGTGGCTCACTAGGCTAATCCTCTGCCTTGCGGAGCCGGCACACCGGGTTCTAGTCCCAGTTGGGGCTCGGGCGCCGGATTCTGTCCCGGTTGCCCCTCTTCCAGGCCAGCTCTCTGCTGTGGCCCGGGAGTGCAGTGGAGGATGGCCCAGGTACTTGGGCCCTGCACCCCATGGGAGACCAGGATAAGTACCTGGCTCCTGCCATCGGATCAGTGTGGTGCGCCAGCCGCAGCGCGCCGGCCGCGGCTGCCATTGGAAGGTGAACCAATGGCAAAGGAAGATCTTTCTCTCTGTCTCTCTCTCTCTCACTGTCCACTCTGCCTGTCAAGAAAAAAAGAAAAAGAAAAAAAGAAACTATCCAACAATAGAATCTCCTATAGCAAAGCTTCCCAAATAGTAAGATAAGTCTACCTTCCTGTCTATAATCATCTAGAAAATTTGTTAATGAAAGTTTCTTTAGATGTTGAATGTTGGTCTGTACCTTTTTTGAGTGTTGTGAGCTGAATAAAAATTGTTAATAAAATTAACAAGTGAAAACAGACCTTAATAACACAGTCCTACTCAGAGTAAGGGGCAGACAAAAATGCAGACAGCATGCGCAAGAGAAGAGTAAATTCTGAAGAACGCCTATCTAGTCTGAGTCATAAAAGGTGACTTTCTTACGTGTTTCCTAACACCTGCTGAAATGTACATTTTAGTGTTTCCGTACATTGTAAATGAATGAATAAACACATGTTACATCATCTATCGACAGTTGGCTTCATGTTGACAAGTCTTCAATATCTGATCTAAGAAATGTATATACATACATACATATATAAATTTATATAACAGTTAACAATGTGTATTCTCTTATGGAGTTGTTCAAATAAGATTTTATTCACACATTCTTTAAAATGTTTCATATCTTATTTAGAAGTACTATATGACTATAGTCAATGTTGCAGTGTTTAAAGGTTAAGTAGAAGTTAGTACATTGAGAGTAGTAAGTAACACAAGTTATTAAGGGAAATGATGTTTGAAATAAGAAAGGTTTGTATCTTCCCAAAACCACCATGGTAAAAAGAGTGAGAAGTTTAAAAGAGTGAGAAATTATGCAATGAATGGAAACAATGGATTCTCTCAAGTCTAGTAATGATTTCTTTTGAGTAAGTAAATCAGCAGATGGCCTAGGCTATGCTGTTATTATGGTTTAATCATAGTGGTTTAAACAGTAATGATATATTTCTCTTTCATTTCATATGTCCATTCTGGGTGAGCCAAGACTCCCCTCAACACTGCCTTCATTCGGGCTAATAGGACATATACTCTATGCAGTATGACTGGAAATCAGTACAGAGAAAAAGAGAAGGCACAAACACTTGTGGACTGACTCATAAAGGTTTTAGTCCAGAAACTATAGGATTTAGTTCATAAGAGCTCATCTGTCAAAACAACGTCAAGGCAGCCAGGAAGTATAATGCGATCCAAGTGCCCAGAAGTGAAGACAACTGACTATTTGATGTACAGTACTAATGACTATAATAGTCTAATATTTCTGTGCCTCGCCCTCTAATTAGAAAAACATATAACCTTCAATACCTACAATATACAAGTGACACTATGTCTCCATTTATCCAGAAATGTTTCCTCATGGCCTAAAAAATCTGTGTCCCAGACAAATTACCACCCAACCCCAACCCTAATATGCAGTGGTAGAACAGGATAGATAAGTGTAACTATCAGGAAAGGAGTTTAATGGGAAGCATAGAAAAGGCTCTGGGCTGTAGGAATTATAAAACCATGCTGGACAGCTGGCACTGTGGCTCAATAGGCTAATCCTCCGCCTGCAGCCCTGGCACATCAGGTTCTAGTCCCGGTCGGGGCGCCGGATTCTGTCCCATTTGCTCCTCTTCCTGTCCAGCTTTCTGCTGTGGCCTGGGAGAGCAGTGGAGGATGGCCCAAGTCCTTGGGCCCTGCACCTGCATGCACCTGGCTCCTGGCTTCGGATCAGCACAGTGCGCCAGCCGCAGCAGCCATTGAGGGGTGAACCAGCGGAAAAGGAAGATCTTTCTCTCTGTCTCTCTCTCTCACTGTCCACTCTGTCAAAAAAAAAATGCTAGAAAAATGTCATGAGGGCCCATTACACAGGGAAAATGGAGAATGGCTCTTTTTAGACTAATTCTGGTTACAGTATTACAAATAAAGCCAGTTAATATATGCAAAACTAAATTTGTTGTAATTTCATCTATTAATTCTTGATCAGGCAAATATTTTTAGGTACATGTCCATGATTCCTTTGATTCTCCCAAAAGTGCTTTGATTACTTATTCCTTTGTTATCACCTTCCTCTGATCATATCTGAATTACAATTGAAACTATAATGGGAAATCCTCATTGTAGGTTAACCAGATTTCTTAGCCTGTTCTCAGTCTTGCAGAAAGTTAGAGATTGTTAAATTTGAACTAAAACTGCTCCCACATATTTAAGTTCAGCTTCAAGGTTTCTCCATACTTAATTTCTCCATAACTTAATTTGTAAGCAGGTTAAAATATACTCTTTTCCAAGTATCTGAGTCTCAGATAATAATCACAAGTGACCAACTATTCAAAACATGTCCAAATAAGACAGGTGAGAACTCTAACCAGTCAGATCATCTCTGTACCTTACTACTGTTTTCTGTAATCACCTCTGTTTCCCCAGCCATAAATAAAACCTGTCCAGGTAGTAGAGCAAACATCCTAAGCCACTTTTGGCATTAGATCTTGCCAGTTTCTAGAATCACAAATACAGTTAGTTAAGATCTGCAAAACTATATTTGTTGTAATTTTGTCTTTTAGCAGTACAAAATTCACTTTAATTCTTGAAGAGGCATCTATTTTTTGGTCTATACCCATGATTCCTTTAAATGCTCCTAAAATCTTAGCAACTTTAAAAATCTGCTCAATCAGTTACACAGTAGCCACAGCCAAAATCCTATCTAAAAATTTCTTATATTCACAATATTTGTGTTTACCCCAAGATTTTTCTCTCTTTCAACTTAATTACAGACTTTTGGCTAATGAGGTTGATGTGGGAGATTCATACTTTAAGTCTCTGTTCCCTGGTTAATTTCATCCAGTTGGAAGGACTTATGGCGTGCTACCTTAGTCCATTCAAAGTTTTTTTTATTAAAATTTTTTTTTATTATTTATTTGAGTGATAGAGTTGCAGACAGTGAGAGAGAGGGAGACAGAGAGAAAGGTCTTCTATCCACTGGTTCACTTCCCAGATGGCTGCAATGGCTGGAGCTGGTCTGATTGGAAGCCAGGAACCAGGAGTTTCTTCTGAGTTTCCCATGCAGTTACATCTTCCACTGCTTTCTCAGGCCATGATAGAGAGCTGGATTGAAATAGGAGCAACTGGGACTATAACTGGCACCTATATGGGATACTGGCACTGCAAGTGGAGGATTAGCCTACTGTGCCACAGCGCTGGTTCCCATTCAAAGGTTTTAGTAATGATATTAGCCTTCATTTGATCCTGAAGCCTAAATTACATAATCAGCTTTTGTCGCTTGATGTAGTTTTGCCTGCAATCTCAGAATGTCTCTTGCGAAACTTTTGTTTTATCACAGCTTTTAATTGACTTTTACAGATTGTCCTGGGAATTTTTAGAGGCATTCCAAATATCCAAAATTCCAGATGTAGAATTTCCTTTTTACATTGTATGGTAGCAACGAATATTAATAGTTCTGATACTACTGGGTATCTGTCACTGCCTATTTGTTCAGCAGCAAGAAGAGGTGAAAATGACCAGAAATAAATTTCAGTTTCTATGCTAATGGATATATAGATTTATTCCCTTGTAGCAGGAACCCCTAAACCTTCCAAGGCCACGGCTGTGGGGATAGAAAGGAAATATTTTTTTAAATTCCTGCTAAGAATAATCTTATGTGGAGCACTACTCAAGTGCATAAGCATTCTCCAAAGGGATTATGATGTCAGTACATCCGAGCAGACAAGGAAAGCAAATCTCTGTGATATGTACCTATTCCCATGAGAACAAATCATTCATTTTCCCTCAAGGAAGGAAGCCCAAATAATTAACTTGCCATCAGATGGTTGGATACTAATCCATTTCTCTCCATTACCCCTATGATGCCATGCTAGAGCTCTATATTGGTGTCTGCTGTGGGCAAATGGAGCACTCAGCATGAAGTAGCTCCCCATCAGTTACAAAGAGGGAAATTTTGTGCTCTTGAGATTACTTATAGCTCAAATTCAGGCTTTTGGGCCTATTTATCTTCATTGAACATTGCAGATGTGGCTGGAAAGAAGTTTTCTGGCATTTAGAAGATGAGTTCCCTTGTTCACCAGATTATTGAAAGTGACTTATCGAGCCATTCAAGGTTCATTATGTGGTATAAATTCATATCTCAGATTATTTTTCCTACAAAACAATGTGGATCACCAGGTATATTCTCAAAATAATTGATAATGGGACAATTTCCTTTCATAGCCATCCATTGAAGTCATTCTTAATAGGTCTTTAATACCTGTATCTATTTGTAACTGACAATGTACAGATTCATGAAAAATAAAAGATCTATATCTATAATCTTTGTTTTCCTTTTCAGACTCCTCATCATACTACTCATAAAGAATTTCTCATTAAGTTACTTATATGCATTGAGGAAAACAAAATACAGCAAAAATAGATCTAGGATAATTTTTGTGCAATTTTTTTTCTCTATATTCTTGTCTCTCTTGGAATCTGTCTCATATATATCATTCCCATTTAATAATGGAATTCTGATGCTTGTGTTCAGTATTATGGTTTGGTAAATTATACCCAGTTAGTGACCTTTGGTAAATTATACCAAGTAGGCAGCCAACTAAATAACTGGTGGGGAGAAATCTGTTATGTTAGCAGAAATCTACATTAACACAGTAGCAACTCACAGCATTTCACCTATTTCCCAGAATTGAGCAAGCTCATGCGTCAGACCCCAAGAGTCTGTTATTAAGTGAGTCAATGTCTCTTGGAGGGAGGATCCTATAATGCACCTCAAATATATGCTCTAAATTTTTTCCATGCCTTTACTAGCAGGAAGATAGATATTTACCAGAATAACTGTGAAGTAGAGAATGGTAAATACCCAGATATTCCAAGAGTTTTTCAATATTAGTGTTGAATTTATGTTAATACATGGTGATTCAACACATCACCATGGGACTTTGGTGGAAAAGGGGTGAATAAACTGGTGATATTGGAAGTTAACTGGCAAGTACACTTAAAGTCATCTTACAATGTCCCTGAGAGTCCATGGAAATGTATTTGATTATTTTTTTCAGTTTACAAAAGCTGAGTTGGAATAGATAGACTTACCACCAGGTAGAATTTTCACATTTCTTCCTTATAGATAAAGGGCTGTCTATGAAGCAAGAGACAATGGAAGCCATTATCTCCTAAGGTTAAAGGCTGAAATGGAGAGATTAGTTTTCTCAGAGCCCAATGGAAAGCAGAACCAAGTAGCAGATGCTAGCACTAGGGAGGGAAGAAAGCAGGAAGAGAACAGAAGAAAGTTTGTATATTTATCCCATTCCTGATCTCCAGTGTGACTCCAAATGTGTGTGCCAACCAGAACCACACAGTTATGCAGTCTGGTTTCATGCATTGAACAGGGTTCAGCTCCCTGAGCACAGAAGATGGTAAAGAATGATGGAAAATGGACAACTTATAGAATTGAAGTTTGCCTATCATTCCTTTTGGTCAACAATTTTATTTGCAGGATCCAGTGATCTAATGTAAGTTTGTCCTTCAAAAAAGTTTTTCCCTCTGGGTTAGACAAACCTGCAAATTTTAGATTAAAATTTTCTTGATCTGCTCCCTGATGGAAGAGAAAAAGTAACAATAAAAGCAATACCCCAGGAAAGGCTCTTGCTTTCTTTCAACAGAAAACCATTACTTTATTTGAATATTTTTTATTGTAGCTGAATGTCCATTCCTTCTTAAAGCTGTCTATTGTTTTACATTTCAATCATGCAAGAATAAGCTTGAGACCACAACATTCTCAAGATAAAGCCGGGGGGCAGCAGTGGGGGAGGAGTGGTGCACTGTGGCATCCCTTATAGGCACTGGTTTGAGTCCCGACAACTCCACTTCCCATCCAGCTCTCTGCTGTGGCCTGGGAAAGAAGTAGAAAATGGCCAAGTCCTTGGGCCCCTGAATCCATGTGGGAGACCCGGAGGAAGCTCCTGGCTCCTGGCTTTAGATCGGTGCAGCTCCAGCCAGTTGCGGCCATTTGGAGAGTGAATCAGTGGATAGAAGATTTCACTCTATCTCTCTCTGCCTCTGCTTCTCTGTTATTCTGCTTTTCAAAATAAGTAAATCTTTTTTTTTTAAGATAAAACCATAGTTCTTTTTTAGAAGATTTTTTTTAAAAGATAAACCATATATTTTTTAGATTTATTTATTTATTTGAAAGTGTTACACAGAGAAAGGAGAAGCCAAGAGAGGTCTTCCATGCGCTGGTTTACTCCCCAAATGGCTGCAACGGCCAGAGATGCGTGGATCCAAAGCCAGGAGCCAGGAGCTTCCTCCAGGTCTTCCCATGCATGTGCAGGGACCCAACCACTTGGGCCATCTTCTACTGCTTTCCCTGGCTATAGCAGAGAGCTGGCTCGGAAGTGGAGCAGCCAGGACAGGAACCAATGCCCATATAGGATGCCGGCACTGCAGGTGGCAGCTTTACCCCCTATGCTACAGCACCGGACCCATAGTTCTCTTTTATATTCATATTCTGCCTCCCTACCATACTGTTTTTGCTGTGATTTAAAGAAATGTAGAGGTTTAAAGGGCTAGAATGTATACTTCCTAAATAAACAAAGTATAGAACAGTATCGTTAAATTATTTTCTATTTGTATAACTACTTCAAAACAATTATGTTTAGCATTAAATGATATAGTGATCATTTTTACTTTTCTTTTTTTTTTAACATACAAAGCAGGGCAAACAAGATGATGTGGATATTTTGGTCAAATGTAATCTCTGGGATTCTGTATCAAACTAAAAATGATGTGTTTTTAGCCAGGAAATTTCTTAAATTTGTCAGGTAATAGAGATCGCCATTCAAGTTATGTATTGGACACAGATTGATTTTCTCTGGTCAATGTGTAGATACTGTGATACCCCAAAATTAAAACTGACTGTCTGTAGAAGACAATGTAGAAGACAGATAGTTTAACATGAAAAATAAAGAAAACATTCCAAGGTATTCCCTGGAGTTTGACCAAATCTTCCTGGGGCACTAAGAGAATTCAGCATGCCGCTACTTGTTAATTAAAAACATATGGGTTAAGAATTTTGAAAAAAAAAAAAAAAAAAAACTTCTAGTGACAGAGTACGCAGCAAAGTGAGAATTGGATTTGCAATCAGAAGACTCCAGTTTAAGTGAGGTTCTGCCCTTGATGACATTACTGAGTCAATAAGAAATATACTCTTATTTTTGTGTAATGGAAAAGGACATATATGACATTTTACTTATATTTGGCTATGATTAAAAATAGTAATGCATTTGAGAAATGTGTTGTCAACTCAATACTAAATGCAAGGGTTACGTGTTTTTATTTACAAATTAATAGAAGTAACAAAAGGGTCAGGGCTCTTGTATAGTGCATGTTTACAGATGAGAAGATGGAGATTTGATAGGTTATACAACATTTAGAGTTACACGTGGAAAAAGAGTAAAAACATAAGTTTCTGCAAATCACCTTTTTTAGTTTATTCATTTTTAATGTAGAGAGAACAGATTTAATATTGTTCATAGATATAATTCTAGAATATAATATTTCTCTTCTCCCTCACTCTCCCCTTTTCTTTCTTTCTTTCTTTCTTTCTTTCTTTCTTTCTTTCTTTCTTTCTTTCTTCCTTTCTTCCTTTCTTTCTCTTTCTTTTTCATCTTTCTTTCTTTCTTTCTTTCTCTTTTTTCTTTTATTATTTCTATTTCTTTCCTTTTAATTTGTGAGAACACATATTTTTAATTTACATTACAAAGTGAACTCTTTAGTGAAAATCACCTTTTTATAAAACTTTGGGAGATATGAGAGAAGAATGTTTTTGAAAGCCATGGTCTGTGAAAGACTTGATTCAGAATATATAGATATTGGTTAAAAGTGCAAATTCATGGACTTCAGCCAAATAACTAAGTTATAATCATTGAGAATTGGGCGTAATTTTTTTAAAAAATTTCAAAGTGACTTGTTTGTGGTGCTCCAATAATCAAGGATTGTTCTTTTATAGAGAATATTAAAGTGTATCAGTCAACATTTAGCTCTGATGATTGAATATTTGTATGTATTTGGATATTCCATTGACTTTATTCGGTATCTGTTACGGAAGGTTAAATGTTTCCATAATTTACAAATATGTAATACCATGTTGGGGAAATATAAAAATAAAGTCTACATACATAGTGTAAGAACAAAAAAGAGCTGTGATAAAGGCTTTGCCTTGTGAGTGGTGCACTTACACATATCCTTCAGCAGAGGGCGAGATGCATCCCTCTGAAATGCTCATGCCTTTACAAGTTCAAAAATATCCTAGATTGATTTTCCCCCAAGTGAGACACGTGCATTTCCTGCAGAACAGTTATTATTGTTAGAAGGAAATAACATAAATCTTATTTTTTTCGAAGGTAAAAAATAACCTTTACAGGCCTTCTCAAGTGTTTGGTACCTATAAAAAGTGTTTGTGTCTACATGCTGATCCTTCTATGAGTTCTACTGCTATCTTGTGTTATAACATCTCCAACACCCATGTCCCTGCTTATTATAATACTGTGTGAAATCTGTGTTCTTTCCAATGTCAGTGTTTGGCTGTATATGGGGAAAGAAAGAACATAGAGTGGAAGAAAAATGCAGATACTAATGTGGTTACATAGTTCTGGCTTTGCTGTCAATCAGGGCTCAGTTTCTAATAGCGAAATATTAGCTGTGTGGCCTTGGAAATACTACTTAATATTCCTCAACTCACTTTCCTAATTAAATTTTAGATAAAAATCACATATTTAACTGAATTAGTGTGAAATTGAAATAATTTGTGTAAATTCACACAGTACAAGCAGCATATAAATAAATGTTTAGTTTTCCTTTCATCCTTGCTGAAAACAGCCATCCTTTTATGCTTTCCACTGTATCACTCTGATCACTAGAATAACTTTAATTAACATTTTTGTGGACCTACTATAAACAAACATTTTTGCACTAATATTTAATAACTATCAGTTCTTTAATAACCACTGAAGAATTTCACATTAAAAACTCTTTGTCATGTTAATAATGATGTCATAGTTCAATGAGATACAATCATCTTGTACAAAATCATTCTGCATGGAAGGAATTGTGATCCTCATTTTGGATATGGACTCATGTGTCCGTGATGCAAGTGACAACCAAGAGACACAACTACTCATACTGTACAGTGGAGCTGGAGTTTGGACTCAATTCTCTCTTCATCCAAAGTGTGTGTTTCTGCTATATCACATCAATGTTCAGTCTAAGGTCAGATTAAAATCATTTTCCCCCTCAAATGTATTACTTTTTCTCTATTTCCTGTTTTTGGAAGTGGAATCATAATTCACCTTTTCATCAAAGAAGGAAATCTGGAAATTCTTATCTCCCACCTCCAATCACTAACATTTCTTTATTTACACTCTTCATATTTTTTAATTTCCCCCTGATACTTAGCCTTATAACTTCTACCCTAGAAAATGAAGGATTTCATTATCTTAAACTTGAATGAAAAAAGTAAGATATTTTTGGGAATCCAGACTTATCCCATGACTTCATCCATGTTAATGCTTCCAAAATGATCTTCTGAAAATTCACATTTATATTTGATTTATAACTATTTCCCAAGTGATCACTGTTCTTGTGCCTGTCTATCTGAGTCTCAGATCCTGGCTTTGTCTTGTAAATTTTTGCAAACTCAAGTACCATGTTCTATTTCTTAACAGGTGCTTTTGATGACCCTGTTTTTTAAACTTGCTATGACCACTTCCTTTGTTTTCCCGGCAAATACCACCATGAGTTCAAGACTCACTTAAATGTTACATCCTGTATGGACAGTTTGTTAACCTCCAGTTAGAAATATACAACTCTCCCCTTTGCCCCATTGTACTGGAGAGGCCTGGATCACAGCACCAAGAATGTTGCTATTGCTTGTTTAATGTCTCCTCTCCTGGCATGCTGCACCTTCCTCATGGTTAGGGATGGTAATTTGGTTAGTCTTTACTTTCTAACAATTAGTGCAGGCACTAAGTAAGTGTTTACTTGAACAGTAAATAAGTGAGTGAGTGGATAACACACCATTTTTGCTGGGATAAGGTAGCTGAGAGGCCAGAGGCTTCAAGAAAGCTTTGTAACACAATCAGGATAAGACAAGGTCTCCTATAGAGACAAGCCTGTGTAGGTAATTTAACAATGTCAAACTTAGTTGATAAGTTAAATCTTGTTTTCTTCCACTCCGCACCCCTCCCCACCCCGGTCACTGCTGTTATTCCATGGGAATGAGAGTCTAATTACTGGACTAAATAAAATCACTTTGATATTATTTTTGTGGCCGTTGAAATGGTAAATGTCTTGAGTGGAAACTGAACATTCCTACAAATTCTATTGGAGAAATATCCCAACTTCATAGACAACCATGAGGGGATCACTGTGAATGTTTATCTCACAAACCTCAGCTTAGAAAAGCCAGCTAGGAAGATTGAGGTGGGTATCTTACTTGTTCCTTTAAGGAATGCCCATTTTAACTACTTCAGTAAAAATGGAAAATAAAAATGAATACCAGAGGGCTCTGCTAAATGACAAAAAAAAACTTGCTGGTTTAGTTATGACTGCTTTCAACTGAATATAAAACCAATTGACTGCCAGGGCTTATTCAATGAAAGTTTTGTTCTTCTCAGACCTTTGGTACTAAGGGGGAGGTAGCTTAGGCGTGGTAATCAGTTCCATTAAGTTATCAGTGACTTAGTTCCCTTTCTCCTCCTTCTGCCTCATCCTTGGTATATGCTTTCTGTTTCAGTGGTCATGACTGTTGTAACTCTAGGCAACATGTGGCCACCATAGACAGGAAGAAAGGCGAAGAACAAAGGAAATGACATATGGTCACCAAATCTGCCTCCTTTTACTCTTTTTTAGGTTTACCCTGTAAACTTTTTCTTTTATTAGCCACAGTGACTGCAAGACAACATGTAAGGAATAGCTTTTGGGGAACAAATCATGGCTCCTTTAGATAATAAATTGACCATCACAAGGGGTAGGTGTTTATCCAAGCAGTTAAGATGGCTGTATCTTAAATTGGGATACTTGGGTTCATATCCTAGTTTAGATCCTGATTGTAGCTTCCTACTAATCAAGACCCTGGAAGAAGTAGTGATAGCTTAAGGAATTTGGTTCCTACAGTCCATATGGGGGACTTGGATTGAGTTCCCAGATCTCACCTTGGCTTATCACAGCCCCTGCCATTGAAGGAAAATTAGGAGTAAACCAGCCAATGGGAGCCGTCTTGCTCCCTCTGCATAGAGAGATGTAGATGTACATGTAGATGTAGATGTACTTGTACATGTAGATATAGATATCTCTGTACTTCTCAAATAAATAAATAAATATGCGCTTTAGGTTACTAATGCTTTAAATTAAAAAAAAAAAGGGAGCAATTGGCTATCCTAAATCTATGTTTTACCTGGGCAAGTAAAAAAGATGAAAGCATGGCTTTGCTATAACTTAATGACATTTTGTTTGTCATGATCTAAGGAAGGGACACTGAAGAAATGTATAAGGAATATCTATCTCCTCTTAACTAATCTCTAGTTTCTCTACCTTGCATTTCCCCCATTCCAGTACCTGCTCTAATCTACTAGAAAAGTAATCTTTCTAAAATACCTTCTGATTGTGTCACTGCCCTCCCTAAATCTCCCTTGTGAAGGCTTTACATCTATTTGGCTTGCATGACTTTTCAGTGCTCTTTATTATTTGGTTCCTTCCCCTACTGTAGATCTGGCCAAAGTGAAAATCATTCAGACCCACTGACTTTCCTTGTCCCTCTCTGGTCTCTGGACATTTGGGAATGTAGTTCAATTTGCTTGGAAAATTCTTTAATCCATTCCACCTTTTTGCCTGAATATTCTCAGAAAAGATGTTGCTTTCTTCTGGAAAATTCCCCTGTCTCCTGCATTCTGTGGTCTTCCTCATATCTTCCGAACACTTTGCTTCACTTGCATTCCCATATCACAATCCCCACTATATGTGCCTGCATCTCCCTGTAGAATAGAATATACATTTTATGAATCATTTATTATTTTTCACAAATGTGGTACCATTTGCCTAGTACTGCTAATGGCACATAATAATTACTCAAATAAATGTTTGCTTTATGAGCAAGAAAACCTATATTTATAAAACCATATATATTTTTTTCAATTCTTCTCTTAGTTCAAGATTATGAAAAACTGAAATAATTGTAGATGGGAACTGGGAAAAGATGTGACTATATTTCTCCATTCTTTATTTTAATGACTAAAGCATAGATTTTCTGATGCTTTTCCTATACATTTATATCTTCATGACTTTCTTTTTGTGACTCTTCTTTGTTTGCTCATCAAGGCTACCTTTGATGTTTATTGAAAAAATTTAAAATATTTATTTATGTATTTATTTTAAAGGCAGAGAGAGACAGAGAGGTCTTCTACTCGCTGGTTCACTCTCCAGATGCTTGCAACAACCAGACCAATGCCAGGAGCCTCCCACATAGGTGACAGGGATCTGAGTACTTGGGTCATCATCTGCTGCCTTCCCAAGCATATGAGCAGAAAGCTGGTAGCCAAGATACAAAGAAACACTCTTATATGGGATGTGGGCATCTCAAGTGGGAGCTTAATCCATTGCACCAAAGTGCCTGACCTGTTGGCGTTTTTATTTCTTTGGTTTTTAATTTATTTTGGAATGCAGTTATACAGGGAGGGAGGGAAGGAGGGATGGAGGAAGAGAGAGAGAGAGAGCCGACGCTGTGGCTCACTTGGCTAATCCTCTGCTTGCGGCGCCAGCATCCCATATGGGCTTCGGGTTCTAGTTCTGGTGGCTCCTCTTCCAGTCCAGCTCTCTGCTGTGACCTGGGAAGGCAGGATGGCCCAAGTGCTTCGGTGCCTGCACCCTTGTGGGAGACCAGGAAGAGGCACCTGGCTCCTAGCTTCGGATCAGCATAGCGCTGGCCGTGACGGCCATTTGGAGGTTAACCAATGGAAGGAAGACCTTTCTCTCTGTCTCTCTCTCTCACTGTCTATAACTCTACCTGTCAGAGAGAGAGAGAGAGAGAGAGAGAGAGAGAGAATCTCTTCCATCTTCTGGTTTAGTCTCCAAATCCAAATGCCTGCAACAGCCAGGGCTGGGTCAAGCCAGGAGCTAGGAACTCAATCTGAGTCTCTTAGGTAGGTAGCAAGGACCCAAGTACTCCCAAGAACTTGAGTCAACCCCTGCTGCCTTCCAGGATGTGCCTCAGCAGGAAGCTGGAATCAAAAAACTCAAAATCAAAAAACAAAGTCAAGCACTCCAGTATGAAATGTGTGGATTTCCAGTGATGTCTCAACTGTTGTTCCAAATGCCTACCCCTATTTAAATCAATTTGACCTATAAACAAAGTTTAGTGGAAATATAGTTGGAGTGCAGAATGTGATTTCTCTCAAGTGCATATTCCCCTTCTGTATAGTGCTTCCCATCTGCATCTGGCTGGGCAGTCCATTGCTGCTCAGGGTGTTCCCTGAGAAGCAGTGGTATTTTTGTAGTTGTATATAGTCGAGGTATATATATATACACACACACACATATATATGTATATACATATATATATATATATATATATATATACACACCTTATGGAAGAAATAAAACAAAGAGATTTTACTTGAATTGACAGTATCTCCCAGAAACAAAATTTATACTTGTGTTTTGAAATGGGAGAGATAAAATAAGAAAGCATTGGAATTAAACTTTTAGAGCAATTGAAAGATAGTTATCAATAGCAATGTTAAATTTAGTGCTTGCTGTTAGCAATAAATATTAGAAACTGAGTTAAACAACTTCATTAAACAAATGGCAATTGGTGTATCTCATTGAACTCTCAGAACAATTACTGTTCTTTAGAAGAACCTCAAGCTGAGAATACAGAAAGAATATAGGAATCTCTGGGCCCTGCTTCTGTGCTGAATGCTAACTCCTGGCCCATCCTGAACTGAGTGCTGCAATCTGAGACTGCTGAGCTATCATGTGCTGCCCTTCCCAAGTTGCTTTGGGAGATAACTTGATTTCACCTCTGGATTGGACCTCTGATCCAATCAGCCTGGGCTCACCATGCAGCAAGACCAACCACACATGAGCTAGAGTATACCTTCATGATGTAGAGAACAGTAAGCAGAGCCTTTTAGAAAAGCATTTCATGCGACATGATATATTGCCTCGTCTCAAAATGTCTTCATCATAGCAAAGACAGTACAATTCTAGGTTCTTCCCAGATGCCACCTCATTTAGGAGGCTTTCTTATAATCCTCTCAGCCTAATTAATATTTTTCTATCACCTATTTATATCTATGTGTCGCATCAATCATGTCACTTGGCATGTTGCTTATGTCTCATACAACTAAATAGAAGACCCTATATACAACAGATATTCAGTTATTTGTTGATAATAAAAATAAAATTTATAGTACCATCCAAACAGCCTTGAAGTATGAGAACATGGATTTGGATACTTTTCTTAGTTCCATTCCTGTTAGCAAGTATGACTGAATTATTTACTTCCTTTAGGTTTTTTTTTTTTTTTTATCTTCTTAACACATAAGACCAGTTTAAGTATGTACTAATTGCCTTTGCCCTCCCAGGGTTCACTGTTTCTGCTTCTGGTGGGAGCAGCGTTTTTTCCATCATAAAACAACTCCTCTGAGCTCTCAGTTTCATCTTTGGGGTAAGGCATGGTATCTGGGCTTTGACAATCAATGAATTTCATTTTATGATACAGTGATTCATTCCAAGAATAGCAAGAACCAATCCAAACCAATGAAAATCAATTCTGGGACATTTTCTAAAATTACAGAAGGGAGAAATTAGTTATCTTTTGGCTAGATTTGAAATCAGGATGAATCCTGAAATTTCTGTATTCTCAAATGCACAAAGCTATCCTGAGTGAAGGCATTATAGGAAAAATTGAATCTGTGAGATGGATAAAGGCTCAACCTCGATACCCTATTTTGAATCTCTGTCATTAAACAAGCAGCACTTGATAAAAGATTTAGCATAATTTATCACTCAATGAACCAATTAATTTTTGTCAACCAATTTTATCATACCTTTAAAAATTTAACATGTATAGGATATAGTTAAACACATTTTCATTTATATGTATACTTAATGGTATTTTATATGGTTAGTAAAATACAAAAGATTTTTAGTGCCATGTATAACTAATTATGACATAACATTAAAGAAGTTTAGAAGATCTTATAAATAAAGTATTTCATACATATTTTAGTAAAAACATGTACCAGAGGGATACTCCAAAATGATGGTGAAAGAGGGTAGATTTTTTTTCTTTCCCTTATCTATGATTTTCAAAATGTATTAACATATTGTTACATGATTTTTCATATTGTGGAAAAATAATCACCTAAAAATACCTGATTTCAACTATTCACTCATGGTCTTTTCAATTTCATTTTGAATCTAAGAATCATTATGATGGTTTTCATAAATCTCAATAGTTTTTCAGGTATTTAGAATTTAATATCAAAATTCAAGGACAGAGCTGACAAAGTTGAGTTGCAGCCAAAAGGTACTTGTGTTTTGTAGTTGCTGTTGTTTTTAATTGTTATTTTTGGCTCTTTCCTATATTTGTGAAATAAAACAGAAACAGAATTTGGAATAGAGGCCAGGAAGAGTGTCATGAATTTTCTTGAATATGATCCATTTATTTCATCCAAATTATCAAGAACAGTTCTGTCATATTCATGTTTTCTGGTCTGTTTCCACAGCACTGACCAGGAATTATTCACTTGTTCCTAGTCAGTTTTTTCTTTCCTCTATTCTAACAGCCTCCTCTTTCTACCCATTTCATATCCAGTCTTACCAAACATATCCAACACCTACTTTATTTCTCCCCTTACTTCCTTAATTTCATGACAAACCCTTGTTCTTTGATACTCCCATGTTGAGGTTTTTCTAGTTCCCACAACTTCCTGCTATCTCCTTTTCAGAATACTTTTTCTCTCTTATGTATACCTACCTGGTTATATTCCTATTATTACTAAATTATCAAAGAAGATATCTCTTTCTTTAAAAAAAAAGCCTTCTTTTATTCTTTGATTACTGAAATGAGGTCTGTTGCCCTTATCAGAGTTTCTCTGTTTCTTGGTCTCCCTGTCGATGACACTGACCATCCTGCAACTATTTATGTACTTTTTCAGTGTTTTTCCTATAAGAATGTGAGCCTTGGGGAGCACAGGCACCATATCCAGTCTTTCTTGTGTGTAGTCACAGAAGTTCTTACATGCATTAATTACAGCATTTAATAAAACTTAAATGAATGGATGGAAGCCACACACTTTATTTCATATGAAATGTATTGGCAGACTGATCATCTAGTAGTCTGCAGTCTTGTTTCAGATCCATTTAATATGTATCTCTGAGTTTCTTTTTCTTTATTTAAGGCCTTTCTGTTTTCAGTTCTTCAAAGAGGATGCTATTGTATGTAATTTTATTTTTACTAGAGGATACTGGAATAAGTTTTCTACTATTTTTATGAGCAAAAAGCAAGAGGAACTTTTCAAAAAGGACAAAGATAAAAGGAAAAAACAATAAAACTATATGCTCAGAGAGATCATATTTTTAGAGAATCAATATTTAATTGTTCATCATACTTCTGTAGTTTCAGAAAAGCTTATAAAATATACTTTGAACTTTAAAAATAAGACAATAGTAAATGAGCATAATTGTTAATGATTTAAAATCCTTGGAACTGGAGTCACAAGGAAGAATTTATAAAAAATTCTTAAACATTTTTTGTTAAAATGTTAATAACAAGGGCATTTATTAACTTTTATAGAAAACTTTGTAATGTTAAGAAACTAAAATTAAACACAAAAGAAACAGGAAAACTCAGCCTTGGATCTCATGCATGCTTATTCATTTGCTGCCCTTCAGATACCAGGGCCTGTAAATTATACAGTTAACTGTCTTGAAAATTAACAAGGGATTCATGAAAACCAGCAGAAAACAGGTGATATTAGAAACCTCTATAATGATCCAGCATTATAACAGATGCTAACTCCCCGTGAAATTGTAAACTAAAAATAGGAAAGACAAAATAACCTTGAAAGCGTTTAAAGAAAATGGGCTATCTTCAGACTCTGTAATTACAGATACACAAAACTACTTTTATTCTAACTCTGTTAGTTTATTTACATTGGATTCATTCTCCACACTGTACACATTATTTTAAAACTTTATGTGAGATATTTTGACAGAATCTACAGAATAATATCTGTGTTTTGGAGCAAGAAAGATGTACAACCGGTGAGATTTTATAAAACTATTTCACTTAACATTTCTTTTTCAAACAACTTTCAGAAAATAATAATAAATTCCACTTCATAAATTTTGGGTGAGCAGTTATGAGGTTAGCTGAGACAATCAAATGATCTGTAATTGAGTCATGACCCTATATACTCTTGCTTCACTGGAGGAAGCAAAACAAGTCTGAGATCAATATTTACACATAGAGAAAATTTCCTAAATATTTGGGGTTTTTTGTGCAAGAGTTGATTTGACCACACAATGCATTTTTCATGTTCTGCAATCCTAAAAGCAAAATATATGAATCCCCAGATCATTTCATAGGATCACATTGAGTTAAAAACACTATTTAATTGTCTCATTTTTTATTGTACAGACTTCATAGTATATTCATTGTTAATAAATGAATAGGTCAATTTCTGTTTATCATGGACACTCAACAAGATAGTGAGTAAAGCCCCGAGGAAGGTCTGATAAGACAATATCTATAAAAGCTGGCCAGAAAACCAAGCATTTTGAAATCCACCATATTTATAGTCAAAAATAAATCACTGTTAACTGAAATACAGAGTTGCTTTCAAATTTGTTGTTTTTAGAAATTCAGAACATCTAATAATGGCTATGTTAGAAGCCAAACTTAGTCATATTGTACACCTTGATGATTCAGTTAACAAATATTCCTAAGCTATTATTATGTGTTAGGTACTATGCTAGAAATAGAAATACATGACAACTTTTGATCTTAAGAAATGAGTGTTTTAGTTAGATGTAAAATCGCTTCTTGGCCTTTTGGCTAAGGTCAAGTATAGTTAGATGTAAAAGAAGCACACAAAAGCTAAATATGTTTTGAGAATAACATTAATAAATATAACAACTTTGACTTTTCCTGTTATAAATAGTGCAAATGTCACTCACCTTTGCTGAAATAATAAAACTGATTTATTTAATCGTATAATCAGAAGGATGCTAAGCTTACAGCTGTCATAGCTTAATGACAAAACTCAAGATGCTATCTCTTTCTCAATGTTACACCTTTCATTTTCTTCCTAAGGAAGTCTTCCCATATGGGAGTAAAGTGACTCAAATAGTGTCTCTGTCTCATTTATATAGCATATCATGCAAAAGGAGAAAGTGCCATGGTTTTCATTCATTGTGCCAGAAGAGGGAAGAACCTTCTTGTCCAGAAAACATCAGTGTGAATTAACTCAAGCTTATTTCTGCACCAATCACTTTGCCTAGAGTCATACTATGCAATATTGACTTAATTGTGGGTTTCCTGAATTTAGCACTTTAGTAAAAGGTTGAAATCAACCTAAAGCTAGTAATAGGTGGAAATGTATGTGCCATTCTATCCCTAACTATGCAAAGATGTGGTGAAAAGGAATCACAATTTATCTTCTTTTGGTTTCCTCATATTTCCCTCTCCCTACACACTTTCTTTTATGCATAATATTAAAAAACTCTAATAACTATAGGAAAACACTGAACCTCACTCAAGAAAGATACTAGAAAGTCCTATTTGCTACATTATATCCCATATTCAAGATCTCTATGATGTGTTCTCATTGAGCTGGATGTAACGCTATACAGCCCATTGATCTATGCCTGAAAGATATCTTTACCTCTCCAAATTTTCAAATGTATTATTATGGAGAAATAATAATATAAATGAACATTCTCATTTCTAAAATATATGTAATTGTCCAAGTTCCATAGTACAAAACCTAGGCTGCTGTTCATAAAAGGCTAAGGTTTCCTATCCTTCACAGGGAGTCAGTCTCTCCAGAGGCAGCTTTTTAGGGAGCTCTCCCCTTTCATTGTCTTATAAGGCCACATTGGGAGCCAATTTCCTTTCAAGGCTGGAGTTTGAGACTGGTCAGGGGAATGAAGAAATTTTGAACAATGAGATGAAGAAACTGACTGATTTCCATCAAGTTTGAAATTTCTTTTGTAATACAGTTCACTTAAAATTGTGTTCAGCTGTGATCAATTTGCTTCTGGTACAGACTAGTATGTACAGCCACAGAATGAGTTCACTCCCAGTCTCTGAGCCTGTGAATTTCTGTCTTCTTGTAGTAACTGGCATCTGCATGTAATCCATTTCTACTGTCTCTATCAAGAAACTAACTGCATGCTGAAATCTGACTCAGAAAGTGGACAAATAGCCTCTGGTGAAGAATTAGTGTACTATTCCATGTGTTCCCATGCTATATCCCAGAACAACTGCAGGGTGAGATTGATTTCCATTATTACCAGTGAAATTATTTTTAATAAAGGTACCTCAGAGAAATCTGGATATCAACTCTACCCCCCCCACACACACCAATTAATTTTTTGTGAGACTCTAACGTTATGGTCCCTGCTCACACTTATTTGGCTTCTGAGATTCTGCTAGATTTAAAATTAAAAATATTTTAACTAGCATAGATTGCTCTTTCCAAGCAGAAGATACTTGGTTTACAAGGGTTGTGTACTTTTTCCCTTTGTACCTTCATATTTTACATGTTTTAAATTAATCCTTTACCCCTTGTATTTTAAAATATTTATTTATTTATGAGAGAGAGAGAGGGAGAGAGAATTCTACCTGCTGATTCACATGCCAGTTGATCACATGGCTATGCCTATGCCTGGACCTGGTGAAGTTGGGAGCTGGAAACTCAGTTTAAGTCTCTTACATGGATGGTAGAGATACAACTAATTGAACCACCATCCATTCACTCATGGCATGCATATTAACAGGAAGCTGGAATTGAGAGCAGAGCTGGGACTTGAATCTGGGTACTCTGATATGAAATATGGACAACCCTACCTATGTCTTAAGCAAATGTCCAACCCTTCTTTCAGTATTTTTTTTCTAAGAGTTGAAAGAACTAACACTCCAAAATTTTCTCAATATTGTAGCTAAAATACATGGTCTAGTCTTGCTATCATATGGACCATAGTTCATCTATTGTTATGGCTTGAATGTCCCTCCAAAATGCAAGTTTAAAGTTGCCATTATAACTGCAGTAAGATGTGATTAGGTTAATGTTGTTATCAAGAAAGTGGGTCAGTTTTAAAAAGGCTGAGCTAGTCTTGATTTCACTCCCTCTCTTGCACACCCTCAACATGTGATGCCTTCTGCCATGTTGTGAAACAGGAAGGAGGACCTTACAGGATGAAGCCTCTCAATCTTGAACTTCTGAGCCTACAGATCTCTGAACCTCATAAACCTCTATTGTTTATACTTTATTCAGTCTGTCAGATTCTGTTGTAATAGTAGAAAATGGGTTAGTATGCCAATGTCTGTATTTCTTCCAGATAATAAAGACTAGAGGCTAGTTCACTCTCACCTACCTCTTAAAGCAAAGCAAATCTTCACCTTAGGGTCTGTTACATGGAATATGCTAGTCAAGTATGAATGTCCTATTTTTAACCTCATACCAGTGCATTTCAGACCTTTTCCTGGGAAAGAGAGAACGTAAGAAAAATATGTTTCAACACTGAAATTTAGAGAGAAACCTATACAGATTTGTATGCAAGATATTCAGTATAAGACAGGGATGAGTGACTGAACACATTCCTATTGTCAGTAATTACTCTTGATAAAATTCTTCTAAACTGGACAAAGTGAAGAATGGAGGTGGGACTCAAAAAGTGAGTAGCCATTTGGATGTGGTGTCCCTTTCGCTAATATTTTTGTGTTTAGAATGTCTTAAAATAGAGAGATCCTATGCTCATTTTAGTTGGAATTAACTGAAGAAAAACAAAATCTCAGTGTAAAAAGGGTTTGGAATGTTTAGGCTGCTGAACCTGAGAAAGATGCATAGAATTCCAAGTGCCCCAGTGGAACTGAACTTCTAACGTTCCCAAATTGAAATTAAATAGTAGAGAATTATACAGGCCTAGTAACAGATAAGACAAATGAGAGGTCAGAAATTTATAGTTTGTGCAAATGATTACTCAAATCAGATAAATTCCCTTATAGAACACATGAAATCTTGGATTGGGAAAAAAAAAACAACAACAAAAAATCTTTGGGAGGGGAGGGAAATATCATTTGACTAAGGTTAAGATTTTAACTGATTACCTGAATACTATCTTTTTTTTAAGATTCATTTTTTTATTTGAAAGTCAGAGTTACACAGAGAGAGGAGAGGCAAAGAGAGGGAGAGAGGTCTTCCATCTGCTGGTTCACTCGCCAGTTGACCACAACAGCTGGAGCTGTGCCGATCCAAAGCCAGGAGCCAGGAGCTTCCTCCCAGTCTCCCATGTGGGTGCAGGGACCCAAGGACTTGGGCCATTTTCTACTGCTTTCCCAGAGAGCTGGATCAGAAATGGAGCAGCCGGGACTTGAACCAGCGTCCATATGGGATGCCAGCACTGCAGGCAGCGGCTTTACCCACTATGCCACAGCACAGGCCCCTGAATACTATCTTATAACCTAGATGTTACCAAGTTAAAATTCATGAGCGCTCACTTTGTGATTAGAAATCTATACCTGTTATAAAAATTGAGGTGAGAAAAAGGATTGGAGTTGCAAGTTAAGGTATGCTTAATAGACAGCATATGAACTAACACAGTTGAAACAGAGTACTTATGTTAAAATATAAGGGGAATTATGATGAAAAAGCAGACTCTAACCAGGATAAATACTTAATCAATTTCAAAAAGCCTTTGGTCTGGATGGAATGAATCAGGATATTTGTGTGCTCAACAAGAGATTAATCTATTAACCATGAACATGAAGAGTAAATGAGTACTCAATAGTGAGAACATCATTGTCAAGTAAAGCTTCCAACTGGTCAAGTTTTCCATGTGTGATATTTGTGATGAAAAAAGCAGCTTCTTATTCATTCATATTGATGGAACAGCTATTACACTTTATTCTACAGGTAAACAAACTACAGCTCAGAGAAAGTTGGAGGAAATAAGGTCATTCACCCAGAATCCCATGACTGGTAGCAGGAAATGCTGTAAGTTGAAGCTATAATTTTTAGATATCCAGTTAAATATTCTTTCCATTATAACTAAAGGCATATCTTACTCTGAGTCCTAGGATGCCTGTAACCTCAGGGTCACAATTTGGGTCTAATTAAAGGTGTCTAATGTGTGAGTTTTGGAACCCAATATTTCCTCCAAAGTAGATCTCCGTTAGGTTGCCCCTCTTCTGTTGCTCAGTGTCCCATGATTAGGTGGATGACTACCATGTCAGACCTGTCAGTGACTGCTATTTTTGCAGTGTCTCCAGTGATTACTTTTATTTTCATCTCTATTGCAATATCCTTGCTCTTGGCATTGAAGTTCCCTCCAGTATCTTCTCTCCAATACTGCCACCTTTTGCCTCCTAGAACTCCAAGATAATCCCATCGCAAATAAACTTCCTAACATCCTTACTCTCACAACTGAACACATTGTTCAGTGGCACCAAAAGGAACATGTCTGATTGTGAGGATTCAGTTTCCTCTCTAGTCTTTACAAATTTTCACCATGCGTTCCTCAGCCTACCTCAAGTCTCAGGCACCAGGTGGTATGTGGAGAACACTATGTGTGCTTAACATTTTTCTCGTTCTTCAGTGAAGATTTTAACCATTATTAATCCTGCTTCCAGATTAAGAAAAAGCACATGAAAAACTTTCAATATCCACTCTCTAAAATATGCTTGTCTCCAATTCAAATATGTATTATAATCTTACTTTATCTTATAATTTCCATCTACTGGTTTTCCTTTAATTTTGCTCAGTTACAGAAAACTTAGGTCCCTGTAATAGCCAAAATACTTCAGTGTGTTTTATCAGGATTTAGTGTGTTTTATTGGCTAGCTGTCAACAGTTCTTCCTGTGGAAGTACCCTGATCCTTGTCATCACCAAATTCCAATTTTTTATTCGTAATTATTTCTACATGCTTATTGAGATTTCCATTCCTTTGGCCTTTCTATTTTTTCCTCACCTCCAATCTTTTTACTTCTTCTCCTCTCTATTCTATACCCACCATGAGCCATTACTTCCTTATTCTTTTGTCAGACACTTGACCCGCATGCTCATTTGTCTTTTGTCACACCTCTCAGGATATACCCCTGTTTCACATAGCATTACTTGCTCAATGCAGAAAAACATTTCTATTTTCTTTCTTGACCTGCAGACACAATAGTAGTTTCAAAGACTTATAGAATCCAGTTCTTTGATATCCTGGGATAGATCCACTTCTGTCTCTTGCCACTAAGGTTCAGAACTCATTGTCTTCCATCTACATTACTAAAAATAACTTTTAACCAGCCAACTCAGTTCTCATCTTGTCTCTGATACTTTTTTTTTTCACATTGCAATGCAAGTTGTCTTTCTAAAATACTGATTTCATTGTTTCCGCTTAAAGCTGTATTTAGCTTCCTAGTTCCCTGAAGACAACGCCTCAGTTCATCTCTGTAGAATGTAAGGTGATTAGTGAAATTGTCTTTGCCAATTTGTAATCTTCATCATTATATCAGTTTATACTGTACCAAAGCCAAACTGGAATGCTTCTTTTCTATTAATTTACTCTGATCTGTCTCACACCATGCTTTTTGCATGCCTTGGTTTAGAGAGAGAATAGATATTGGCTCAGCTAGAATGATCTTAGGATGTATTACTGCCACTTATTAATTAGCCTCTTTTAAAAACATTTTATTTCAGAATAGTTTTAAATTTACAAAATTAAAATTGTGAGGAAGTAATGCCAAGAGTTGCCATATACTCCTTACACCACTATTAACATCATATTGTATCTTTATCACAATTAACGAATGACATCTGGCTTCCTCTGTTTTCTAATCTAAACTCCTTTTATCTTTCCTACCCACCTCTACCAGCTTCTGTTGTCAATATTCTGTGTAGCCCCCTTTTTTGTAAATAAACAAGGAAGAGAATGGATGAATGATGGCAAAGGAAATATAGATAGAATGAAAAGTAAAAAGAAAGCTAATATAAATAAAAGATTTTAAAAACTAATTCACATTTTTACTGTAAAATTCCACAATATATTTTATAGTTTTACTCATCTCCAAATATCATTACTGTAACAAATTTCAATACCAGAAGTAAGCATACTTTCAGGAAATAAATAAAGAAGAGAAGAGAAACAACCAATGCACTATTGGGCTAAATTTTGAAAGGTACAAATTGCTCTTCTGCAGCTGAATAGTCTTCTTTAGGTGAGTTCTTCCCTGGCAGGTTCTTGCTTGGCATATTGTAACACAAAGGAGTTATCTGTGGAGAGCTCTAAATGGGGTTGTTTCTCACTCAACAGAAATGGAGAAATTAAAATTACATAAATCTTACTCATCAAGAGACAAATAATGAGAATGAAACTTTAGATGAAAAGGCTGCAACTCCTTATAGGGTAGTATAAATTATAAGATTAAGAAGGGTCTCTAATCCTGAAATGAAAAGCAAATAAAGCATATAAACATTTTTCAATAAAGGCATTACTTTGGTCTCCCACCTATTAAGTGTGGTATTTACTTTAATTCTAATTAAATACCTTTTATCAAAATTGCCCTTTCAAATTCATGTAACTTATTTAAAGTACCTAATATAAAGTCTGTCAAATAGAAGCATTTGATACTCATTATCTGTTATGGGTAGTGGTGTTGATACTAATAGGATATTTATTTTCAGTTAATTAGAAAAGAAACCACCAAAACGTCTGATTTGAAGCAGACTTAGAAAGCAATATGAAGATCCAAGGGAAAACATAGTAAGAAATGGAAAAATAAGAATGATTAGGTAAGTGCAAGTTAGGAAGAATAAATATGAGATTTGAGCTTTCATTCTCACATGAACTATAAATGAGGGCATGATTCATGAGAAACCTAAAATTCTTTAAAGGGTAAGGTTAGAATGAACAGTTTATTCTATTATGGCTCAGCATTAATTATGAATGACTAGAGATACAGGAGAGAGACAGAAAGACAAGAACCTTTTGCAAATATACAATCAGAAGCAGTGTTACAAAAAGTCAAACATTCAGGTAAGTATAACAGAGTTATACTCTGTTCTGGTATAACTGCAACTGGGAGAGTGAGTATAGTTTCTTGACATTGCGTTTTTTTTTATTTTTTTTTTATTTTTTTTTATTTTGACAGGCAGAGTGGACAGTGAGAGAGAGAGACAGAGAGAAAGGTCTTCCTTTTGCCGTTGGTTCACCCTCCAATGGCCGCCGCGGCCGGCGCGCTGCGGCCGGCGCACCGCGCTGATCCGATGGCAGGAGCCAGGAGCCAGGTGCTTTTCCTGGTCTCCCATGGGGTGCAGGGCCCAAGCACCTGGGCCATCCTCCACTGCACTCCCTGGCCACAGCAGAGGGCTGGCCTGGAAGAGGGGCAACCGGGACAGAATCCGGCTCCCCGACCGGGACTAGAACCCGGTGTGCCGGCGCCGCAAGGCGGAGGATTAGCCTAGTGAGCCGCGGCGCCGGCCAGACATTGCGTTTTAAGGAGAATGTCAACAAACAAAAATGAATAGAGGTTAAAACAGAGTTATGGAGTGGGAATAAGAGAGGGAAGAGATGGTACAATTTGGGACATGCTCAATCGGACTTGCCCCAAATGGTAGAGTTAGAAATGTGCCAGGGGATTCCAACTCAATCCCATCAAGGTGGCATGTACTAATGCCATCTCACTAGTCCAAGTGATCAATTTCTGTTCCCAATTGATCATAATGATAGGTCTAAGAGTCAAAGGGATCACATAAACAAGACTAGTGTCTGCTAATACTAACTGATAGAATAAAAAAGGGAGAGAACAATCCAACATGGGAAGCGGGATACACAGCAGACTCATAGAATGGCAGATGTCCTAAACAGCACTCTGGCCTTGGAATCAGTCCTTAAGGCATTCAGATTTGGCTGAAAAGCCCATGAGAGTATTTCAGGCATGGAAAGCCAAGACACTGTGGCAAAAAAAAAAAAAAAAAAAAAAAAAAAAGACCTAATTGAAAGATCTCTGCGAGTGAGAACCCAGTGGAAAGAACAGGTCATCAAAGAAGGAGGTACCTTTCTCTGAAGGGAGGAAAGAATTTCCACTTTGATATGGCCTTGTCTAAATATGATCAGAGTCAGCGAACTCAAAAGGCTTCCATAGCCTTGGCAACTCATGACAAGAGCCCAGGGTGATTACTGACACCATAAACAAGAATGTCAATTTACTAAGTCAACAACAGGAGTCACTGTGCACTTATTCCTCATGTAGGGTCTCTGTCCTTAATGTGCTGTACATTGTGATTTAATGCTATAACTAGTACTCAAACAGTATTTTACACTTTGTGTTTCTGTGTGGGTGCAAACTGTTGAAAGCTTTACTTAATATATGCTAAATTGATATTCTGTATATAAAGATAATTGAAAATGGAAAAAAAAACGGAGTTATGGAAGGAGGTTAAAGAAGCATAAATTAATAAAGGAGAAGCATAGGAATGGGTAATAGATATCCACACATACTGAAATGATGAACTATCCAAATAGAATTTGTCTTATTGGTTTGTTTAGGAGGGTAGAAATAGGACTAAAGAGGGACTGACAGAAAAGAACAGTTGAAACACAATATAAGAATATCTGGGCCGGTGCCATGGCTCACTTGGCTAATCCTCCGCCTATGGCGCCAGTACCCTAGGTTCTAGTCCTGGTTGGGGCGCCGGGCTCTGTCTTGGTTGCTCCTCTTCCAGTCCAGCTCTTTGCTGTGGCCCAGGAAGGCAGTGGAGGATGGCCCAAATGTTTGGTTCCTGCACCCACATGGGAAACCAGGAGGAAGCACCTGGCTCCTGGCTTTGGATCAGCTCAGCACGCTAGCCATAGCGGCCATTTGGGGGGTGAACCAACGGAAGGAAGACCTTTCTCTCTGTCTCTCTCTCTCTCTCACTAACTTTGCCTGTCAAAAAAAAAAAAAAGAAAGAATATCTGAAAAATAGCAGGCTGCCCAATAATGAAATAATAGACCATTTTTTTAAGTATTAGGCTCTCTGACCCTGATACTGTTCATGTGGTCACTTACTTTATAAACATATCTCAAGGCTAGAGTAGAGGATATTTGAACTTTAGGAAAGAGGTTAGATGAAATGATCTCTAAGTTATTTTGTGGCTCATTCAATGAACTTTTAAGGCATATTGTACATCAGGTCTTACATAATGACATAATGACTGTAACAGTGAGAAGGCATTGAGCCCAACTGGCTAACCTACAATTTGGAATGCCTACATCCCATTCCCACTGGAGGGTTTGGAATTCAGTGTTACCTCTGTTTCTCAGCCAGCTTCCTGCTAGTGTACATGCTGGGAGGCAGCAGATGATGACTTACCTATGTGGGTCCCTGTTACCCACATCAGAGGCTTGGATGGAGTTTCTGGTTCCTGGCTTTGATCTGGTTTAGCCCCAGCTGTTGTAGGTATTTGGGAGTGAAATAGTAGATGGAAGATCTCTCCCTCTCTCTCTGTCCACTTCCCCATCTCTCTCTCTCACTCTACCTTTCAAATAAATAAACAAATCTTTTTAAAAAAGAATATAACAATTAATAGAACACTGTCCTTGTCTAAGTCAGTGATGGAAACTTACATGTAGAAACTATTTTTAGTGGCATCATGGAGCTTTAGTACTATGGGAACAAGAATGGGGAATTAATAATTCAGTCTGATAGGTCATGTTCTTAAAGCATATAATATTTTGAATTTGATCCTTAGGGATTAGAGGAGATTTTCAAAGTTGGCAGGGAAAAAGGAGTTATGTGAAAAAGTAGACAAGTGTGTAAAGTTCAAATAATGAACATTCATATATCTTTAAGAGAACTGTGAGTTGATTCTTTTGGCTAGAGTTTTGGATTAAAAAAAAAAACAATAAGGTGATAATGAAACTAAAATGTGTCCCAGGGCCCTGTTTTTTCTTTAAATATGCTAAGATAATAGGACTTACAGAAGAAAAATTGTAAGACATTTTAAGTAAATATGTACATTAGTAAGATAATGTCACTCGTGGTTCCCAGGATGGAATAAAAGTTTAGAGAAAGCAGAAGTAGTCAAGGATATTATAATGAGTAAAACACAATAGATGATGATTGGTCCTAAGTGGCAGTGCTAGGAAAATCAGTACAACTGAGTCTGAGGTGATTTCTGAGATGCATTTCTAGATGTAGGTAATAGTGAAATTCAAGTACATAAGGGAAGAGGATCCATAAAATGCTGTATCTTCCAGTAGGGCTCCACAATAGATATAGGTATCTTAATAATTAAGAAGGAAAATTACAATAGCAAATAAAGTTTCAAGAGAGAGAGATAAGGAATGATAAAGTTAGTTTTAGAACTGTTGATTTTGATGGAAGGAAGACCTTTCTCTCTGTCTCTCTCTCTCACTGTCTGTAACTCTGCCTGTCAAATAAATAAATGAAAATCTTTAAAAAAAATAACTGTTGATTTTGAAATGCTGAAAGGCATTATATGGGGAAATTCAAATGATAATTATTTGTGATGTTTGGAATTAAATAACAAAAAGTTTTTCAGAAACAAATAAATGTAAGATAGAAAAATCAATTAATATTAGAATTTGGTGCATATGAAAGCATACCAAAACAATCTATAGACAAATATACATTTTCATATGAAAAATAATCCTTAATTTATTAGGTCATAAGAACCAAAAAGCATGAAACTTTCACTGTCATGTTTATTAATTGATGAGGAACAATTCCTAACATCATCTAGCACCCACAACCTGACGTGTGGTAAAGATACATGACGCATAGCAGAGTGGGGACATTTGCAATATGTTCCCATGCAAAGTCAGGCAACCTATGATAATTTGATTAATAATATTAGATTAAAATTTATGCTTCTAATACTGATGTAGACAGTTTCTCATCCAATAAAGTGCTTTAATAAATTCTACAGATCCATCTTAGAGTATTCCCATAGCATTGAATAGATAGAAATACATATATTTATGATATAGGATTGGTGAAAATGTAATAAATCTAGTTATATAAATGTGACAATACTTTGAGTACTAATAGGATCAATAAATAAATCTGGGCATATGTGCAGTATGGTATAAAGACAAGCGTGTTATTTCAAAATTGAACACGTGAAAAGTATAATGTATATTCTGAGAACAAAAAAATACCCAATGAAGAAAAATTTAATGTTACATTATACATTCAGTCTCTAACAATTAACAAAAACATTTTCAAATTCCACAAATACTTTCTCCAGTTCTACTTTTGCATTAGCCCTATTCACATTTTCTAGTATCTTATTCTAGTCAACCTAGTCTTTGGCTATTTCACTGTACACATATATGCTTACCTGGACTATATTGTTAAGTATGTGGCAATATCAGTATGTCAAGTTTGCCAAATTCATAGTATATAAAATCTGGAAATAAACTCATTTACTTCTCTGAGATTTCTAATCTCTGATTTTTTGTTTTTGTTTTTGTTTTGTTTTGCCTTCTCTGCCTGAAAGTTTTGGCTCCTGTCTATGTCTTCTGAAGCTCTGAGCACATGGTCATGTGTTAATGTGATGTAATTTACATCCTGTTCAAAAATGACAAAATCCTAGGACTAGCTGCAAATTTATTTAAAACAATTTAAAAGCTATTGAGTTTATCATGTCATTTTCAGTCTTCCAAACAACATTTTTCTAGCTATTACAAAACATAATAAAATAAAATTTTTGAGATTGTCTTTAATTTTTATGTTCCTTCTTAAAAGCTTATTTGTGCAAAATCCATGGTTACCTATTACTAAGGGGACAATTTAGAACAGAGAACAGGAGTATGAAATGCTGAGTTCAGAACTAGAATACAAAAGGATCTTTTGTCAAAAGAATAAAATGTATGCTTATAATTCAATATGAGGGAGAATAAGCAAAAACAAACAAACAAAAACAGCAAAACTTAATCAGAATAAAGCAAAGTGAGGGATAAAGGGAGTGAAGTTCCTGACCTCAAACAAGCAAATATATGTGTACATCTGCTTTATCAATTTTTAAAAGTTGGTTTCTATGCCTTTAGGCACTTTGGGCTTTAGTTTTGATTTTTTAAGTAGATGGTTCACTGTGTCCACATATCAAAAAATCTTGCAAAATAGAATGCATTATATATATTTTTAAAAAGATCTATTGCTTACTAATTCTAGCATATATACATGTATATGTATTCTCATATTTCCAGATTTTTTTAAGATTTGAATGGAAACAATATCTATTTTGAACATATTCAAATAACATATTAACAGAAAAAATATATTATGAAGAAAAAGTTTTCCAACTATGCACTTTCTACTAGCTTTGCTATCAAATAAAGTAAGATCAGAATTAATTCTCTTCGGATTATGAGACTGACGCACTACCTACTGCACTAACGAGGCTTCTGATTCTCTTGATAAAATCAAGATTTTATGACCAGCGAAAATTATTCTAATTAATAAGAATTTATATTCATCAGAAATTTCTAACATTGGTCCATAGGTTTTTCAGTGTTTCTTTGTCTCTCTTGCTTCCTGCTATAATTTATTAGAAGGATGTGTTTGTGTGTGTATACTTGTATATGTCTAAAGAAAAGTAAATCAAGCTAAACACAAACATGTAGCCATCGTCACTATCCACACTGACTAATGGAAAAGTTTTCCATAGAAAATGAGATGACATATATTTAATATAATTAATAAAATGGACTAATTGTGATACCTGGCCAATAAGGAGTTGGTTTGGTTTCATTCTCCCCAGTGGCTACAGCAACACTGTTCTATAGAAATACAATGCAAGCCATATATGAAATTTTTAGTTTTCTTTCTTTAAAGATTTGTTTTATTTATTTAAGTGACAGAGTTACAAAGAGAGGTTGATACGGAGGAGGGGGATCTTCCATTGGCAGGTTCAGTCCCCAAATGGCTGTAACAACTAGAGCTGAGCAGATCCAAAGCCAGGAGCCAGGAACTTCTTCTGGGTCTTCCATGTTGGGGGCAGGGGACAAAGCACTTGGGCCATCCTTTGCTGCTTTCCCAGACACATTATCATGGAGCAGGATCAGAAGTGGAGCAGCTGTGACTTTAACCAGTGCCTATAGGGGATGCTAGTACTGCAGGCCAGGGCTTTAACCCACTGTGCCACAGCACCAGCCCTGAAATTTTTAGTTTTCTAATAGTCACATTTAAAAAGTGATAAAAACTAGATGAAATTAATTCTAAAAACATATCCTGCTTTCTTTGATATGTTCAAAATTTCACGATTTCAATGAATAATCAATATAAAAGTGTTAATTAGATATTTTATGAACATTCATCTTAAATAAGGCAGATATTTTGTATGTACAGCATATTTCAATTCAGTCTAGCTGAATTACAATTGCTCAATAGCATCTTGAGCTTAGTGACTGCCCTACTGAATAGCACAGGTCTGTCTAAAATGGAACTTTTTGAGTCAAGTTAGGAATCGGGATACCAGTGCATCTTGAAGCTTCAGTAGACAGATCACTAACTCTACCAGCTTTCACCTCTTTACTTATGCTAACTAGGACCACGCAGATACCAAATACATAACTTCCTATTGCCAAATACCACCAGTATCTTAAGTATTTTGCCATGTCTAATGAAAATGAAAATCTCTTTTAAAAAGGCAGAGAGAGAGAGAAGGAGAGAGAGAGAAGGAGAGAGAGAGAGAGAGAGATTCTGGAAGATCACAGAATAGGAGGTCCTCTTTATATATCCTTTCATAGTAACAATAATTGCACAGTCATTCAGACAAATATGTCTTTTCGGAAACTTTGAGAATCAGGCACAGGGTTGTGAAATCTCTCTAGAGTACACTAAAATGGCTATTTTGAAAGAACAGAGCTCTGCATCCAATTGAAAGGCCTACCAAGAACATTCTCAGAGTCAGAAACAGGAATGGCCTCACCTCCCTGTGTCCTGAGCTACAGTGGGACCTTGGTCATTCAACCAGAGCCATCAACCAAGGAACCTTCGAGGAGTAATGCCCTCTTATGTCTCAAGAGACATGCCTGCCATTCTTGGTCCCCACTATGGAACATAAAATAATCCTCTAACTCTAGTCCTCCTTAGTTATTATCTAGGAGTTCTTCTGTCTACTTAAGGACTTGAAAGGAGACATGTCCATTCATTCCTCCAGAGGCTTTCCTACATACTTGTCTTGCCTAACACATCCCAGGGACTTACTTCTAGTCTTACTAGACTTACTTCTAGATGCCTGGGACCAGTAGAGCCCCCAGGAACCTGAGGAAGCCACCCCAGGCTCGAACCCTAACCCAGGGACCTAAAGGAAACCAAATCCATCCATACACCCTACAACAGGCTTTCGGTTTATAGAATGCCAAGGTCGTAGTGGGCAATCCAGTCTACTCAGAGACCAGTCAGGATCGATATCCACTAATGATCTTAATAGCAAGCCCTTATACTCCACAGCAGCGGCCACATGAAATGGCTCAAATTCCATTCAACCATGTTCTATCAGGAAAATCTTATCAGCTTGAAACCCAACAGTGAAGGTTTTTACCTACTTAAGTACTTAAAGACTGAAAGAAGTTTTTGCTTCTTAAATGTATAGGCATCGGCCGGCGCCGCGGCTCACTAGGCTAATCCTCCGCCTTGCGGCGCCGGCACACCGGGTTCTAGTCCTGGTCAGGGCGCCGGATTCTGTCCCTGTTGCCCCTCTTCCAGGCCAGCTCTCTGCTGTGGCCAGGGAGTGCAGTGGAGGATGGCCCAAGTGCTTGGGCCCTGCACCCCATGGGAGACCAGGAGAAGCACCTGGCTCCTGCCTTCAGATCAGCGCGGTGCAGATCGTGGCGGCCTTTGGAGGGTGAACCAATGGCAAAAGGAAGATCTTTCTCTCTGTCTCTCTCTCACTGTCCACTCTGCCTGTCAAAAAAAAAAAAAAATGTATAGGCATCAGTGAAAGATTACATGGATAATGAATAATCAAGCAAACATGAGCATGACACCATCAATAAACTAATAAAGCTTTAGTAACCCAAAAAACATATCTATGAATTGCTTGAAAATTAATTTGAAGTAATAATTTTAAACATCTCAATAACATGGAAGAAAATGCAAGTAAACAACTAAATGAAATTTTTAAAAATGCATGTTGAAATTAAGAAGCTTAAAAAATGGAAAAAAAGGAATAGAACCCATATAAAAAGGAGAAATCTTGGTAATGAAGAATACATTCAGAGAGCTTGAGAACTCAATTGGTAAGTACAACAACACTCAATCACACATATGAAAGAATTAGCCAACTTGGAAGAAAATGTAGTTGAAATTAAGGAGTTGTAGAAACAAAAAAGAAAAAAAAAATTAAAAAAGTGAAGAAAGCATAAAGGATCCCTGCAACACTATCAAGCATACCACAGATATTTAATTTTATGGAAATCCTGTAAGGACAAGAGGTAGATAAAAGAGCAGAGAGTTTATTTTTAAAAATATTGGATGAAAAAGCTTCTAAATATGAGGAGGAATCCAAGAATGTAGATGTCCCTATTCATGAAGCTCAAAGGGTCCTAAGCAATATCAACTGAAATAATAATACTCAAAGACACATTAAAGTCAAGTCATCAAACAGAAAATCTTGAATTACTAACAGGAAACAGGAGCCATACAAGGAACTCGCATTAGGTTATGAATCATACAAAGGAACCCGTGTTAGGCCATGAGCAGACTTCTTAGCAGAAAACTTGCAAGCCAAGATGCCATATTCAAAGGGCTACTATATGCTATACTCAGCAAAACTGTATTATAAATTGATGAGAGATGAAGTTAATCCTAGGAAACAAACTCTGAAATAGTTCATCACTACAAAACTTGACTTAACAAGACATGCTATAAACATGTTATAGAAGTTGGAATGAAAATTTGCTAAGTAACAGCATGTAAACACAGGAAAGTATAAATCTGGTAAATGTTAATATCATGTTAAGCTCAGAATACTCTAATAATGTAATCATGTGTAAATCACTTTAGTATAAAAATTAAAAGATAAAATGTTAAAAATAAACTAACTTCAGTAATTTAAATTAATATGGAATAGAAGATGCAAAGTACAACGTTAAAAGCAAAAAATATAAATGGCAGGAGAAGTAAAAGTTCAGAGGTTTTTTTCTTGGTAAATGAAGATAAGTTGTGAAGTTGAAATAGACTGCTATAGGATTTTGTATGCAAGCTCTATGGTAACCACAAGGCCAAAACCTGTGAATCCACAAATGATAAAGAGAAAAGAATAAAGAATATCACATAAATTATTGTATAAAAATGTATCAAGATTTAAAAGACCTACAGAATGCATTGAACTAATAATAGTCCAATGACCACTACATATTTAAAAAGCAATTATGAGTTATCATTTCATCAATGTGAAAATGTACCAAAGGATACTGATATAATAGAGCACACTAAATATTTTAATATAATTTGAGATTATATTGCAATGAAACTACAAGAAACTACTATTTGTAGTTTGGAGAACTATTCAAGAATATTTATAATTTTCAGAATATACTACTAAAGTAATCTTATTTTCCTACTATGTATGTTTGTAAGGTCATATGTTATTTATACATTTTAGTTACAACTACATATTACAACAGATGGAATGGAGAAGCAGATTTGAGAGTGTATCTGTGTTCCTTCAAACCACAAATTAACAAAATTAGGAAAATGTTAAGCAATATACACTTCACATTTTTGTTGCTTTGGAAAATATCACTTTTTCATGGAATTATTTATGTTAACCTATATGGGTTTAATGTATTTTTAAAGATTTATTTTTTATTTCAAATGCAGAGTTACAGAGAGGCAGGGAGAGAGAGAGAGAGAGAGAGAGAGAGAGAGAGAGAGAGAAGGGGGTTCTCCATCCGCTGGTTCCCTCCCAAGATGGCTGCAATGGCTGGAACTGGGTCGATCCAAAGCCAAGAGCCAGAAGCCTTCTCTGGGTCTCCCATGCAGGCGCAGGGTCCCAAGGACACGGGCCATCTTCCACTGCCCTCCTAGGCCACAGCAGAAAGCTGGGTAAGAAGCAGAGCAGCCAGGACCGGTGCCCACATGGGACGCTGTCACTACAGGCTGTGGCTTCACCATTACACCACAGCGCTGGCCCCTTAATGTTCTTAAAGTGACAACACAAAAAACTGTCTTGAAATTTTCCCTGTTTTCTCTCCTAATATGATAAATATTAATGGATGTATCCACTGTTAACGAAAGCTGTTTGGAATTCTCAATAATTTTTGAAAAAAAAAAAAGTGTAATGGGTACCTGAGATTTCTGACTACAGGTCGAACAGCATAAGAATATAGGTTTTAAAATCAAAGAGGCAGGGCTGGCGCTGTGGGTTAAAGCCTTGGCCTGAAGTGCCAGCATCCCATATGAGCACTGGTTCTAGTTCGGGCTACTCCTCTTCTGATCCAGCTCTTTGCTATGGCTTGGGAAAGCACTAGAAGATGACCCAAGTCCTTGGGCCCCTGCACCCACGTGGGAGACCCAGAAGAAGCTCCTGGCTCCTGGCGATCAGTGAAGCTCCAGTGGTTGTGGCCATCTGGGGAGTGAACCAGTGGATGGAGGACCTCTCTCTCTGTCTTTACCTCTCTCTGTAACTCTGTCTTTCAAATAAATAAAATAAATCCTTTAAAAAAATCAAAGAGGCATAAGTTTGCTTCTTAGCTGAAGGCACTATGCTAGACAATTATTAAGCAGTAATCGTGGCTATGTTACTGAATAGGAATTATGTATGTATAAGTGATCTAACACATTCCTAACATAGAAGACCACCAGTAAGTGTTGGAAACTATTCATAATTATCATTATACATCTCTTCAGTTTATCTCTTTACAACTACTGTAATTCTGACTACAAATACAAATACTTGGAGATAAATTATAATTTTCCATGAAGGTATAAAGTATCCATTATCTATGATTCTGGTCTTCTTCCTTGAAAGGCTACAAGCCTACAGCTCATTATGCTGTTCAGTAAGTGGAGAAATACTAATACATACTTACTCTATAGATAACATTATGCTGAGGAACTGTGTAGGGAAAGAAATGAAACATAACAAATTTTAAGTCCTAAACAATTGAGGAAAGGTATACTTATTTTATTTGGCTCAAAATGTTGTACAAGTTGGCAGTGGTTATCCTCCCAAAATCCTCTTTGTGGTGTCAGGATATAGATGTGGATCAAGTTTAGAATCTTGAATGAGACAACCAACCATTGGTGTGAGAAGAGAGATAACTCTTTAGTTCTGTCATCTGTTTATTCCTTTGAGGGCCTGAGAACTTACACTTTGATAAGTGAAAATTATTTGGGCACAAGATAGAGAATATTGAAGAAGGGGTATGTGAAAATGATAGTTTGTTGTGGGTGACATTTCGGAAGGGAAAAAATGCTTTCTGTGGAAGTGAGTGAGAACTCAAATATGGATAGTTGTGGAAGATGACTGTTGATGCCTGGATATGTGCAAGCCTCTGATAATTTATACTCAAATGCTGCCTAATTGGGGAATATATCATTTACTGGGCTTGTTATATTAATCCCATACTTCTTTTATTAATATTTGATGAAATTAGTTGTTTATTTCATATAATTTTCAGTATTAAATGCATGTATTAGAGATTCAGTGTAGATACAAATATATCCACAATACCAAAGTCACAGCATTAAGTAGAAGTATGTAGTAGAGATTATTTTATTATCTTGTATATATTTATGCTATCAGACCAGCAAGTCACTTTCTACAATAAACAGAAACATTAATCTGGACTTACCTTTTATTAAGTGCATGTGCATAGTAAAATATGGTGAATGGAAAAAGACATTCATGAAGAACAATGAAGGAAATCTAATATTTTTGTCCCATGTAACTTTCCCTAGTAAATTAAAACATATGTATTTGCCAGAATTAAATAGCCCCGGTGCATATATTGTAAAGATAGCTCAATGATAGATAATATAAAGCTAAATGAAGGAAAATAGAGGGCATAGTCTGGAAAATAATTTTAATTCACTGAGTTATTTTTCTCTTCAATCAAGGATTTTCCACAAAATAAAATGTGAATAGTAGCATATTTTGAAGATTCCTGGAATACAGTAATGGAAAAAAGCTTTTGTTTTGACTTTGAAAGTTGCCAATATCTCTGTTAAGTTCTGGTAGAATTTAACCAACTTTTATAAATATATGGTGATGAAACTACAAATCACTCTCAGACCTTGTTTGGGGATGTGCAAACAAGATAAGATTTCATTTTCAACCCCCAACCTACGCAAGAGATAGGGACTTGATGTTGATTATGCAGCTGTTTGTAATTAAAAAAAATGAGCATCACTTCACCCTTAAGAGGAAAACAGAAGTATTTAGTAACTGTTATCAATCACATTTTTCAAGCATGAAGAGGTGTAGAAAACATTTATTTCTTGATAACAACTTCACATTCCTAAACTAAACTATCATTGCTCAGCTATGCAAATAACTATGTATTTATCTAATTTATGAAAAATAAATGTGAAAATGACCCAAATCTAGTATTTAATTTAAATTTTCACTCCTATCACACTTTAGGTCATATGCCATGTTGCATACCATCCTTTGGAAGATTCTCTTTTTAGGAGCTGGACTCAGGGCACTAGATACAGACTCTGGTTTCATTAGTAGGATTGCCCCATACTGTCCTTGTATATTTTTTAAAAATCATTACTGCAGGTTGAGTCCCAGCTATCCATTAATGGGGAACTCTTGAGAATTTATTATTTACATTTTCTTCATGTAAGCTATCTATGAATTGTGAATATATGGTAGAAAATTATTATTTGATGGACTATATTTGTAATTATCTGGATTTTGGGATCCTATCTCCTTGAGGTATCCATTTTCTGAGTGGTGAGTATATGCTTGACCCAAGCAATTAACTGCCATTTTATTGCCATTTTTAAAATGAATCATATACATAATAGTTAGGTTCTCAATGTTGAGCAATTATTCTGTGTATATGATGGCTAAATAAGTTGCTCTAGCTGTCTTCCTACAGAGACAACAATTTGAACAGCTATTCACATAAAAAATTATCTTCACAAGAGCCAAGGAAGCCAGGTGAGAGACTGCGGTGCCTAGTTTTAGAAAAAAGACATTGAAGAATACAGGAAAAAAAAAAAAGGGTTGCTATGTTAACCCTCTTTAGCACCAAGTCGCCAGCATGGCAGGAGTGTTACCTTCTCCTTTTTAGAGGGAAAGAAATAAAGTCTAGACCTTAGATTTGAAACCAGTACCAATCCTGCTATGGCGAGCCCAACAGGTCCCAACAATCTCTTTATTCAGGCCGGTCAGTACCTGTATACTGAGTCTGGCGAAGGGACTACCCTTACCACCCAGACCATGGACAGATCACTCAGCTGCTGGAGAGTAGGGTAGGAAAGTGAACTTTGGAGTTTTCCTTGAAGCTCAGTGCCCACATCAGATAGACACCTATGCTATAGTAGGATGAACTCCTTTTGACCTGTTTCACTGCCAGCATCACACTAGCCTGATGTGTACCCTCAGACACTTTGATGTACAAGGTTCTGTACCTTTGTGATTCAGAGGTAATGATGTTTAAGATCAACCTGGTGGCCTAGAAATTGTTTCCATCATTTTTCCCCAACCTCTAGCAGATAGTTGAGCAGGACCCCAGCTGCTGAGGAGTAAATGGGAAAATAAGCTTAAGATTTTGTCTTGAAACCTTGATCTGGGTCTGCTACAGTGCGGTGGCACCAGACAAAACTAAAAAGACTATTCCCCAGACCAGTGCTCAGTTGGAGACTTGAACCCTGGTGAGATGGACTCATTTTAGCTGGTATCACTGCCAGCCTCATGCAGACCAAGCACATACTTCAGAAACTGGGAGGGACCCATTGTTGTGAGATACAGTTATGACCCAGCTTAGTATCAGTCTGGATATTTAAAGCCTTCTATCCTCAGTTCAGTGCTCACAGACACAGCCTCCAGATCTGGCACAACATCAGACACCTGCACCTTGGTGGGACAGATGAGTGTCGCAGCCAGCATCACCTCCAGCCTCTTTGGGCATGGTACACATCTGCAAGAAAGCACAAGGTTCTAGAGCTACAAGACTCAACAACAACCCATCTTAGTGTCAGACTGAAAGGCCTAGTGACTGCCTTTGCCACTCTTTTCCCAACCATGGGAAAACAGCAAAGAACCAGGTTCCAGACAATGTAGAGTAGGGCAATAAGGAGCATAGACTCTATCTTAGAACTGGTAAAGCCATTGCTAGGCAGAAAATAAGGGGCCCTGTCTCCAGGTCATGTATAGTTATGGAGACTTTGAAACTGCCTTGGTCTTACAGGCAGACTTTGAGGCACAGCCAGCATCACCTGTGGTTGGTGATAGCAGCTTTGGGCTGAAAACTCACTAGAGCAGCAGGCCACCTATAGCAGAGTGGGCCTTGGCCATATCCTTTGTTTTGCTGTTCTTAGGAGATGTTGACTCCAGGTATAAATTAGCATTGTGGCACAAATGGCCTTAGGACTATTCACTCGATTCCTACCCCAACCTCAGGCAGCATAACACGGAGAAAGCAGTTGACTTCTTGGGGAAGAAAAAGCAACAAGGTGCCAAAATATTATGTAGAGATTTGAAGCTGATTGTACATGGACTTGTGTGCTCCTGCCAGACTTTGAGCCTTTTCTAACCTGACCCCTGCCAGACATCTGCCAATGTGAATACGCAAGTAAACACCCTGCAATCTCCAGGATTCTAGGCCAGCATTCCAATAACATCAGCTACAATGGACTGAGCACTGGCATCCCGATGACCCTGGATCCTGCTCCATGGGCTGCAATTGAGATCCACCCACTTCTGCTTTGTCTCAAAGGTATACTTCATGCCTTCCCTGCTGCTACCATTAATTTCTGTGAAAGAAGATACAGGGACAATATGCTACAGCATCCAACTAAAAATAAAACCAAAATAGCCTACTGAAGATATTGTTGCAGGGTAGTGAAAGAATTCACCAGAGCAGATAGTGAGCAGAGCTAGATGTATTGAACACACTGCCAGGAAGCAGTGGGCAAGCAGGACTGGTAGGGACTGCAACATGGACTAGAATCTGAAGGGTATACTTCTACTTAGGGTAACTGTTGCCATAAACATCCAAGGAAGAAATGGGCAGAACAGCTGCAGCCTGTCCATTACCTTATGGACTACATCCTAAGAAGCATCCTTCTAGTTGCAGTGTTTTCTCAAGGTGAGTTTTCTATGTTCTAACAGGTTTTCCATAGGTGGGTGGTTTGCATCTCTGGGCAGAGCTGGGGAACTTATATCCACTCTAGGGTACTTACTCCACTAAATGCCTGGGGGCCATCCTCCACAGATTTACCTTTAGGAGAAAGTTCTTTACCTGAAAAACTACTCATTTAAAGCAATAGAAACAACTAATCTGCCAGATACATATATATAAGGACATAGGGAATGTGAAAAAGCAGGCACTGTTGTTGCAGGAGTCAGATTTGTGTCTCGTTATCAGGAAATGTTGCTGAAAATTGCCAAAATTTTGAAATGTTACAACTCTTTTAGACTAGAATTATTTTTCTCTGCGAGGTTCTTTGTCTCAAGTCCATGAAGAATTAGGAGCACAGACAAGGATGGATGAGTAAAGTGAAGGAAGGTTGTTAAACAGAAAGAAAAAGTGAAAAAGAAGGAGAAAGCCTCCAGCATCACCTAAAGGAGTCCTTGAAGGTGGGAACCATTGAGCTGATTGTACAGGGGATTTTTACAGGCTGTAAAAGAGGAGATTCTCTTGATTGGTCAGAAAGGATGCAAATGAAGCATTCAACATAAGCTAATCAGGGAGTTGGCAGAGCCTGGTTGTTTCGGGAGAAATGCAAATGAGGCACTGAGAAGTCTCCAATCATGGAAACTCTTCACAGAAGCTAGTTGTTTTACTACTCTCAGGTCCTCTAAGACTCATCTCCAGATGCTGGGGAAGGACCTCATGATCTCTCTCTACCTAGATGGGGATCTATCTATCAACGTGATGCCACAGGAATGCTATATATTTAAAGATTTATTTATTTGAGAGCCAGAGTTGCAGACAAGAAGAGACACACAGAGAGAGATATTCCATCCACTGGTTCACTCCCCAAATTGCCACAACAGCTGGAGCTGCACTGATGTGAAGCCAGGAGTAAGGAGCTTCTTCCAGGTCTCCACGTGGATGCAGGGCTCAAGTATTTGGGTCATTTTCCACTGCTTTCCCAGGCTATCAGGGAGCTGTATTGAATGTGGAGCAGGCAGGACTTAAACCAGGGTGGCAGATCTCCTCTATCATTAGTAGGAAGAGGGAATAATCAGGCTGGCTGGCATGATTATACACTGAGTCCTCTTCTGGGCCAAGGTGAACCAGCTGTCAAGGGTGAGCTTACTGTGCTTGTGGAACCCACCAATTCAGGCAAACAAACTGCACAAAGGATTTATGCACTTTGGTGCAAACCTTGAGCCTTCTATTAGGACTCTCCATAGCACTTGGGAGTTCTGAGCTTCTAGGAATGCAAATTAGTATAGCCTTTATGGAAAACAGCATATAGGTTTCTCAACAAACTAAAATATATCTACCATATGACCTGGCTATCCCACTTATAAGTATTTATCCAAATGAAATTAAATCAGCATATGAAAGTGATACTTTCGCCGGCGCCGTGGTTCAATAGGCTAATCCTCTGCCTCGCAGTGCCGGCACACTGGGTTCTAGTCCTGGTCGGGGTGCCGGATTCTGTCCCGGTTGCCTCTCTTCCAGGCCAGCTCTCTGCTGTGGCCAGGGAGTGCAGTGGAGGATGGCCCAAGTGCTTGGGCCCTGCACCCCATGGGAGACCAGGAGAAGCACCTGGGTCCTGCCTTTGGATCAGCGCGGTGCGCTGGCTGCAGCGCGCGGGCCGCGGCGGCCATTGGAGGGTGAACCAACGGCAAAGGAAGACCTTTCTCTCTCACTGTCCACTCTGCCTGTCAAAAAAAAAAAAAGTGATACTTTCACTCCCATATTCATTGCAGCACTATTTCAACACAATAGCCAGGATATAGAATTGACATAGATGTCCATTGAGGATGAATAAAATGTGGATAAAGAAAATGTGGCATATATATAGACATAATGAAATACTTTTCAACCATAAAACTAATGAAATCCAGATATTTGCAGCAAAATGGTTGGAACTGGAGAGCATTATGTTAAGTGAAATAAGCCAGACACAGAAAGAAAAATACCATACATTGCCCCTCATTTGTAGAAGGTCAAAGAAATATCTGAGCTTAGAACATTGATTACTAGAGGTTGGGAAGGGGAGGAGTGTGTAGAAGAAAGGTCAGGTAATAGTTACCACAACAAAGACAGAACTAAGAAGTTTTAATGATCCATGGTTTGGTGGATTGGTGAGGGGCCAATAGTTCACAGGTAAGAAATCTCCCATCCACTGGGTCACACCTGGGCCAGGGTGGAAGCAAAGGGCTGGGAACATAATCAAGTTCTCCCACATGGGTAATAGGAACTCACTTTTTGATCCATCATCACTTCCTCTCAGAGTAGCAGGAAGCTGGAGTCAGGAACCAGAGCCAGAATTAAACCCATTTGCCCATTTGCCGATGTGGGAGGCATCTTAACCACTAGGATAAATGCCCACTCCAGTTTTAAACATTTTTCAAATATTTGTTGACTATTTGTTCTTACATAGAAGGGAATTCAACTTAAAAATAAATATCCAATGGTAAATTGGCAAAAGCCTAAACAGACACTTCTCAAAGTAAGAAATATGAGAAGTCTTTACAAAGTTCATGGAAATGTATATTATGAAAAGAAAACTGTACACAAATTTCAAGTTTTTGACCACTTGTGACATCATGTATGAGCAGGATCTGCTTTGAGGCACTATGAAGGAAAAAACACAAGTTTGAAAAGACTTCCCCCTAGAGAAATCTTAATTTCTGAAATTGAAGTAATATAAACATCAAAATATAGTGAAGCTTTGGTGGAAGAATCATGAATTCACTGATGCTTTATGTAAAGTTTGTGGGGACAATGAAGCAATGAAAAAGAACTTAAAAATGAGTAACTCGTTTTTAAAGACAAGGTAATGAAGATGAAGCCTTCAGTAGCAGGAACATCCCCAACCATTTTCAAGGAAATAACTAATTGTATGCATGCTTTGATTGAAGAGGATCAGTAATTAGTGGCAGAAAAAAAGAGTCAACACCATAGACAAATCAGTTGATTCAGCTTACATAGTTTTGTTTGAAAAATTAAGGTTGACCAAAAACTGTTGTTTGGGTCCCAAAAGAGAACTTCAGACAAGAGAGGTGTTAGAATAAGAATATTTAAACAAGTAGGATAAAGATTCTGAAGTACTTTTTTCTAACAAGTGTATTAGAAGGTGAATAACACTGCTGTATCAGTACAGTTCTGAAGACACAGTACCCTCAAAGCAAGGCTACCAAAATATGGAAGTAGTCCAGTCAAAGCCAAAGCAAATGGGAAAATTAGTAAAGGTCATGCAAAGAGTTTTGGGAATGATCAAGAAATTTTGATTGTTGTCTGCCTGGAGGGCCTAATATGAGAGTGTTTTCAGAAAAGTTCCCGGATTATTTGATTATGGGGATTATGGGGCCCATCTTTAAAATGACAATGTTACTGCTCATTCTCATCATTATAAAAGATAATCTTGTGAGATTTTTAATGGGAAATCACTAGGCATCAAATTTATAGTTTTGGGGTCAGCATTGTGGCATAGCAGCTTAAGCCAGTATCTGCAGTGCCAGCATCCCCTATGAGCACTGGTTTGAGTCCCAGCTGTTCCACACCTGATTGAGCTCCCTGCTAATATGCCTGGGAAGACAGAAGATGGTCCACGTGCTTAAACCCCTGTACCCACATGGGAGGATGAGAAAAACTTGAATACCTTTGGGGAGTGAACCAGTGGATGGAAACTTCCTCCCGCTCCCTCTCCCTCCCTCTGCAACTGAACTTTTCAAATACATAAGACCTTTTTTTTTAAAAAAAAATACTTATTTTGAAAGTCAGAGTTACACAGACAGAGAAGGATAGGCAGAGAGAGACAGAGAGAGACAGAGAGACAGGTCTTCTATCCGCTGGTGCACTCCCCAGATGGCCACAATGGTCAGAGCTGCCACCAATCTGAAGCAGGAGGCAAGAGCTTCTTCCAGGTCTCCCACATGGGTGCAGGTGCCCAACGACTTGGGCCAAATTCTACTGCTTTCCCAGGCCATAGCAGAGAGCTGGATTGGAAGTGGAGCAGCTGGGACTTGAACCAGCACCTATATAGGATGCCATCAGTGAAGGCAGCGGCTTTACCCACTTTGCTGCAGCGCCAGCCCCAATAAGTAAGTCTTTAAAAAATTTATAGTGTTGATTTGGATTCTTCTGATATATTTTGTTTCTTAGCCTTAAATATCTTTAAAAGCACCTGCTTTTATCCAATTAAAAATGTAAACAAGATTTCATTGACATGGCTAAATTCTCAAGAACATCAATTCTTTGGGGATGGACTAAATCACTAGTATCATTGCTTATACCAGTTTTTGTAACCTGACAGGGCTTATGTTGAAAAATAAAGTTTGTGACTTTCATTTTTTATCGTTTAATTCCATTTCATATGAGTTTATTGAAATCCGTTTGTATGAAATCAACTTCAGGATTAAAGACCATATGTAAGACCTAAAACTACAAAACTACTAGAATTGTATAGGCCATGATTTTTCAAATAAGGATCAAAATAATACACCATAAAAACAAAAATAGACAAATCAAACGAAGAAGCTTTTTTTTATTCCCAAAAGAAATCTTTTATATAGGAAGTACAAATTTCATAAGTACAACATTAGGAATATAGTGATTCTTCCCACCATATCCACCCTCCCACCCAAGTCCCACCCCACCTCCTGCTCCCCCTCCCATTCCCAATCCCATTCTCCTTTAAGATTCATTTTCTTTTTTTTTTTTTGGTACTTTAAAATCTTTTAATTCAAACTGTATTTGAAACATTAAACATAAAAAAGAAACACAAATGGCAGAGAAACTGAAAATATCACATAAAAGAAATCAATATGCCCCCCAAAAACAAATACAAAATCATCTGATTACATATTAAACAAAAGAAAGAAGCAAATAAATGAAAGATATCAGATGATCCTATTTTTTAATGATATAAAAGTTGAATTTCTTTAGACTTATTTAAGAGGTGAAATTGTACCATACTAGAATCTATAAAAATGCCCTTTTTGATAAATTTTTTCCTCTTGATTACTTAATAATGTTTGCCATTGTTTAGGCTGTTTTAGGAGGTGAGGGAAGAAAGGAGGGGAGGCAGCACAGAGCCAAATGAAATTAAACATTGGCAAATTTTGTTTTATGAATAATCTTTGACAAATAATAGTATATATCTTAAAAATTTATGTTTTTGTTCATTTCCAGTTAGCATTTTACACAGAAGACCAACTCTATAATAAGTAATGATTTCAACAATTTGCACACACACGCACAAAAAAACCCTGAGAACAAGTTTTAGAGTTAATTCTCATAACTTGTTGAGGACAGAGTCCTACATGGGAAGTAAGTGCACAGTGACTTCTGTTAATTTAGCAATTAGCACTCTTATGTATGATGTCAATGATCACCTTACACTCTTGACATGAGTTGCTAAGGCTATGGAAGCCTTTTGAATCCACAAATGCTATCAGTATTTAGACAAGGCCATAAGCAAAATGAAAGTTTTCTCCTCCCTTCAGAGCACTTATTTATTTATTTATTTTGCCACAGTGTCTTGGCTTTCCATGCCCAAAATGCTCTCATGGGCTTTTCAGCCAGATCTGAATGCCTTAAGGGCTGATTCTGAGGTCAGAGTGCTGTTTAAAGTGACTGTCATTCTATAAGTTGGCTGTGTGGACTGCTTCCCATGTTGGAACATTCTCTCCTTTTTAATTCTATCATTATTACCAGACATTTGATATTATTTATATGATCCCTTTAACACTTAATATGGTCACTTTAACATTTAAGATGGCATTTTTACCACCTGGATTAATGGGATTTGGGGTCCCATGGCAAGTTTCTAAACTATACCCTTAAAAGTAAGTCCATAGGAATGTATGCAGAACTATACAGCTTTACAGTTAAAAACTTCCTCCTTTGTCTCATATTCCCACTGTTATTTTTTACCGAGATCTATTTTCAATTGACTTTATACACATGATTAACTCTATGTTAACTGAAGTGTCCAACATAGTATGAAGAAGAGAAAAAAATGAAACTGTTCCTTGACAGTCAAGACAGGACTGTTCAAATCATTGCTTCTCAAAGTGTCAATTTCACTTCTACAGATTTCCTTTTAGGTGCTCTATTGGTTATCACAGATCAGGAGAATATATGCTATTTGTCCCTTTGGGACTGGCTTATTTTCACTAAGTATGATGTTTTCCAGGTTCATCCATTTTGTTGCAAATGACTGGATTTCATTTTTAACCACTGTGTCATATTCCAAAGAGTACATATCCCATAATTCCTTTATCTAGTCTTCTGTTGATGGGCATTTAGGTTGATTCCATGTTTTAGCCATTGTGAATAGAGTTGCAATAAACATGGGGGTGCAGAGAACTCTTATTTGCTGATTTCATTTACCTTGCATAAATTCACAGGAGTGGGATGACTGGGTCATATGGTAGATCTATATTCAAATTTCTGAGATATTTCCAAACTGTATTTTTTATTTTTTATTTTTTTATTATTTTTTTGGACAGGAAGAGTGGACAGTGAGAGAGAGAGACAGAGGGAAAGGTCTTCCTTTGCCGTTGGTTCACCCTCCAATGGCCGCCGCGGCTGGCCCGCTGCAGCCGGTGCACCACACTGATCCGCAGGCAGAAGCCAGGTGCTTCTCCTGGTCTCCCATGGGGTGCAGGGCCCAAGCACTTGGGCCATCCTCCACTGCACTCCCTGGCCACAGCAGAGAGCTGGCCTGGAAGAGGGGCAACCAGGACAGAATCCGGCGCCCCAACCGGGACAAGAACCCGGTGTGCCAGCACCGCAAGGCGGGGGATTAGCCGTGTGAGCTGCAGCGCTGGCCTATTTTTTAATTTTTTTTAACTTTTATTAAGTAAATATAAATTTCCAAAGTACAGTTTATGGATTACAATGGCTTCCCCCCACCATAACGTCACTCCGACTCACACCCCTCCCATCTCCTGCTCCCTCTCCCATTCCATTCACATCAAGATTCATTTTCAATTACTTTTATATACAAAAGATCGATTTAGTATATATTAAGTAAAGGTTTCATCAGTTTGCACCCACACAGAAACACAAAGTGTAAAATATTGTTTCCATACTAGTTATAGCATTACTTCATATTGGAAACACATTAAGGACAGATCCCACATGAGGAGTAAGTACACAGTGACTCCTATTGTTGACTTAACAATTTTACACTCTTGTTTATGGAATCAGTAATCTCCCTAGGCTCTAGTCATGAGTTTCCAAGGCTATGGAAGCCTTTTGAGTTCGCCGATTTTGATCTTATTCCAACAGGGTCATAGTCAAAGTGGAAGTTCTCTCCTCCCTTCAGAGAAAGGTACCTCCTTCTTTGATGACCTGTTCTTTCCACTGGGATCTCACTCGCAGAGATCTTTCATTTAGGTCCCCCTTTTTTTTCCAGAGTGTCTTGGCTTTCCATGCCTAAAATACTCTCATGGGCTCTTCAGCCAGATCCGAATGCCTTAAGTGCTGATTCTGAGGCCAGAGTGCTGTTTAGGACATCTACCATTCTATGAGTCTGCTGTGTATCCCGCTTCCCATGCTGGATTGTTCTCTCCCTTTTTTATTCTATCAGTTAGTATTAGCAGACACTAGTCTTGTTTATGTGATCCCTTTGACTCTAGACCTATCAGTGTGACCATTGGTGAACTGAAATTGATGACTTGGACTAGTGAGATGGCATTGGTACATGCCACCTTGATGGGATTGTATTGGACTCCCCTGGCATGTTTCTAACTCCACCATTTGGGGCAAGTCCGATTGAGCATGTCCCAAATTGTACATCTCCTCCCTCTCTCTTTCCCACTCATATTTAACAGGGATCACTTTTCAGTGAAATTTAAACACCTAAGAATAATTTTGTGTTAATTACGGAGTTCAACCAATAGTACTAGAAGAAAAACAATACTAAAATGGATAAAGTATTACTTTGTACATCAACAGTCAGGACAAGGGCTGATCAAGTCACTGTTTCTAATAGTGTCCATTTCACTTCAACAGGTTTCCCCTTTGGTGCTCAGTTATTTGTCGCCAATCAGGGAGAACATATGATATTTATCTCTTTGGGACTGGCTTAATTCACTCAGCATGATGTTTTCCAGATTCCTCAATCTTGTTGCAAATGACTGGATTTCATTGTTTTTGACTGCTGTATAGTATTCTATAGAGTACATGTCCCATAATTTCTTTATCCAGTCTACTATTGATAGGCATTTGGGTTGGTTCCAAGTCTTAGCTATTGTGAATTGAGCTGCAATAAAGATTAATGTTCAGACAGCTTTTTTGTTTGCCAGTTTAATTTCCTTTGGGTAAATTCCAAGGAGTGGGAAGGGTTGAATGGTAGGGTCATATTCAGGTTTCTGAGGAATCTCCAGACTGACTTCCATAGTGGCTTAACCAGTTTGCATTCCCACTAACAGTGGGTTAGTGTCCCTTTTTCCCCACATCCTCTCCAGCATCTATTGTTGGTAGATTTCTGAATGTGAGCCATTTTAACCGGGGTGAGGTGAAACCTCATTGTGGTTTTGATTTGCATTTCCCTGATTGCTAATGACCTTGAACATTTTTTCATGTGCCTGTTGGCCATTTGGATTTCCTCTTTTGAAAAATGTCTGTTGAGGTCCTTGGCCCATCTCTTAAGTGCGTTGTTTGTTTTGATGTTGTGGAGTTTCTAGATTTCTTTGTAGATTCTGGTTATCAACCCTTTATGTGTTGTGTAGTTTGCAAATATTTTTTCCCATTATGTTGGTTGCCTCTTCACTTTTCTGACTGTTTCTTTTACAGTACAGAAACTTCTCAGTTTGATGCAATCCCAAATGTTAATTTTGGCTTTGACTACCTGTGCTTCCGGGGTTTTTTCCAAGAAGTCATTGCCGGTACCTATATCTTTCAGGGTTTCTCCAATGTTCTCTAATAATTTGATGGTATCGGGTCATAGATTTAAGTCTTTAATCCATGTTGAGTGGATTTTTGTGTAAGGTGAGAGGTAGGGGTCTTGCTTCATGCTTCTGCATGTGGAAATCCAATTTTCCCAGCACCATTTATTGAATAGACTGTCCTTACTCCAGGGATTGGTTTTGGATCCTTGATCAAATATAAGTTGGCTGTAGATATTTGGATTGATTTCTGGTGTTTCTATTCTGTTCCATTGGTCTATCCATCTGTTTCTATACCAATACCATGCAGTTTTGATTACAACAGCCCTGTAGTATGTCCTGAAATCTGGTATTGTGATGCCTCCGGCTTTGTTTTTGTTGTACAACATTGCTTTAGCTATTCGAGGTCTCCTGTATCTCCATATGAATTTCAGCATCATTTTTTCCAGATCTGAGAAGAATGTCTTTGGTATTGTTGATTGTTATTGCATTGAATCTATAAAATGCTTTTGGGAGAATGGACATTTTGATGATGTTGATTCTTCCAATCCATGAGCATGGAAGAGTTTTCCATTTTTTGGTATCCTCTTCTATTTCTTTTTTTTTTTTTTTTGATGGGCAGAGTGGACAGTGAGAGAGAGACAGAGAGAAAGGTCTTCCTTTACCGTTGGTTCACCCTCCAATGGCCGCCGCGGCCGGCGCGCTCTGGCCGGCGCACCGCACTGATTCGATGGCAGGAGCCAGGTACTTATCCTGGTCTCCCATGGGGTGCAGGGCCCAAGTACTTGGGCTATCCGCCACTGCACTCCCTGGCCACAGCAGAGAGCTGGCCTGGAAGAGGGGCAACCGGGACAGAATCCGGCGCACTGACTGGGACTAGAACCCGGTGTGCCAGCCCCGCAAGGCAGAGGATTAGCCTAGTGAGCCACGGCGCCAGCCAAATCCTCTTCTATTTCTTTCTTTATGGTTTTGTCATTTTCATCGTAGAAGTCTTTAACATCCGTGGTTAAGTTTATTCCAAGGTATTTGATGATTTTTTAGCTGCAAGATGGCGGAATAGGAAGGGAGCACACTGATAGTCTGGGGAGAGACAGTTTAATAAAAGTGGAGATACTGCAGGTTCAAGGAAGAGTAGGGGAAGAAACAGCAGAAGAAACTCTTTCGGAACTAGTGATTCATGGTGGACCTACGTGGAGAATGTGGGAGCCCACAGCTCATTACACCAGTGGCAGAACCAATGCACCAGCGCTGGAACTCAAGGTTAGCCAAATCTCAATAGCCCGAGACACTGGCGGGAAAGTGGAAAGAGGAGACTAGAGGGAACGAGGCTTGAAGCCCCGTGGGGAAAAGTTCACCAGGCTAACCAGAAGAGAGAGGAAAAACACTCAAAAAGTGACCGGTACAGACACGAGTTTCCTTCTCTCCGCTCACCTCTCAAAAAAGACAAAGAGCAGGCGCCATTTTGGACATACTTCATAAGTGGCGTGACCTCAGGACTGCACCCGCCCTCAGCCAAGCAGAAAAACCTGACTCTGCCAGGGGTGGAATAACAGGATATTAGGACCTAGTGAATGTGTGGTTCTAATGAACTGAGACTGTGAAAAAAGAGATGGTGGGTGAGAGAACTCATGGAATTCATGTGAGTACTCTCCAGAGATGCTACAATTCAGTAACCTTGGCAACCCAGTGGGAGACTGCAGGAGCATTTGAGCCCACACTGAGGGCAGAACAGATTCCCTGTGTGGTCCTTGGGAAAGAGCTTCTGATCTCTCTGGCTCCTGTGGATATATTGTTCACCTGCTAACTACCTTCAATTCCGCTCAGCTGTGCAGAATTACTTCCCTTCTGAATCAAGAAAGAAAGAAAGAAAGAAAGAAAGAAAGAAAGAAAGAAAGAAAGAGAGAGAAAGAAAGAAAAAAGAAAGAGAGAGAGAGATTTACCACGCCTAACCTGGGAGTGTCACCTTTGGCACACTCTTAACTCTGAGGAACCAAACAGAGCTCTCAGGCCACACCCATCTCAAGCCTCTAAGGCTCCATCAAAAGCAGACAGTCCACTTAATACAGTCATAGTATAACAAGAAAAAAAAAAAACACCACAGCAAGGGAAGAAGAATCCAAAGAATATCTCCACAATGCCAAGGAACAAACACAGAAACTGAGGAAACAAGAACAAGGAAGGCATTATGACACCCCCAAATGAAGAAGACACCCCAAACCAAGATTATGAAGATAATGAGATGGAAGAAATGCAAGATACAGATTTCAAAAAATTTATGATAAGAACAATTAGAAGTTTTCAAAAACAAATGCCTGAGCTACGGAAATCCTTACTGGACAGGATAGAAAATCTCCTTTGAGAAAATGAAATCTTAAGGAGGAATCAAAATGGAACGCAGAAACTAGTAGAACAGGAAAGTGTTGTAGTGAAGAGAAATCAAAATGAAATGAAGAATTCAATAGATCAAATGACAAACAAATTAGAGAGCCTTAAAAACAGAGTCAGTGAAACAGAAGAGAGAATATCGGACTTAGAAGACAGAGCACAGGAAAACATACAGTCAAACCAAAGAAAATAAGAGGAAATTAGAAATCTAAAAAGTATTGTTGGGAATCTGTAGGATACTATTAAAAAACCCAAAATTCAGGTTCTAGGAGTTCCTGAAGGCATGGAGAGAGAGAAAGGATTAAAGGCCTTTTTAGTGAGATACTTGCAGAGAACTTCCAGGGTTTGGAAAAGGACAGAGACATCCTAGTACAGGAAGCTCATAGAACCCCTAGTAAACATGACCAAAAGAGATCCTCACCACGACATGTTGTAATCAAACTCACCACAGTGAAACATAAAGAAAAGATTCTAAAATGTGCAAGAGAGAAACATCAGATTACTCTCAGAGGATCTCCAGTTAGACTCACAGCAGACTTCTCATCAAACTGTCTTAAACAGTGGTTTTACCAGTTTACATTCCCACCAACAGTGGATTACAGTACCTTTTCCCCCACATCCTCTCCAAAATTTGTTTGTTGATTTGTGTCTGAAAGCCATTCTAACTGGGGTGAGGTGAAACCTCAGTGTGGTTTTGATTTGCATTTCCATGAAGGCTAGTATCCTGAGCATTTTTTCATGTGTCTGTTGGTGATTTGGAATTCCTCTTTGAAAAATGTCTGTTTTAAATCCTTTGCCCATTTCTTAACTGGGTTGTTTGTTTTGTTGTTGTGGAGTTTGTTGATCTCTTTGTAGATTCTGGTAATTAATCCTTTATCAGTTGCATGGTTTGCAAATAGTTTCTACCATTATGTCAGTTGCCTCTTTACATTCCTGAGTTTTTATTTTGCAGTACAGAAACTTCTCAATTTGATGTAATTCCATTTGTTAATTTTGGCTTTGACTGCATGTGCCTCTGTGGTCTTTTCCAAGAACTCTCTACCCATGCCAATATCTTGCAGGGTTTCATCAGTGTTCTCTAATAAATTGATGGTGTTGGGATTTAGATCTTTAATCCATTTTGAATGGATTTCTGTGTAAGGTGTAAGATAGGGGTTCTGCTTCATACTTCTGAAGGTGAAAATCTAGTTTTCCCAGCACCATTTGTTGACGAGATTATCCTTCCTCCAGGGATTGGTTTTAGCTCCTGTGTCAAATATAAGTTGGTTGTAGATGCTTGGATTTATTTCTGGCATTTCTATTCTGTTCCATTTCTCTATCCGTTTGTGTTTGTACCAGTAGCAGGCTTTTTAAATTATAACTGCCTTGTAGTTTGCCTTGAAATCTGGTATTGTGATGCCTCTGGCTTTGTTTTTGTGTATAAGATTGATTTTGCTATTCGAAGTCTCCTGTTTTACCATATGAATTTCAGCATCATTTTTTTCTAGATCTGAGAAGAAAGTCTTTGTTATTATGATTGGTATTGCATTGAATTTGTAAATTGCTTTCAGAAGAATGGATGTTGATTCTTCCAATCCATGAACATCGAAGATTTTTCCATTTTTTTGTGTCTTCTTATTCCTTTCTTTAATGTTTTATAATTCTCATCATGGAGATCTTTGACATCCTTGGTTAAATTTATTCCAAGGTATTCTTTTGCTTTTTGTAGCTATTGTGAATGGATCTTAGAAGTTCCTTCTCAGCCATGGCATTCTCTGTGTATACAAAGGCTGTTGATTTTTGTGTATTGATTTTATATCCTGATACTTTACCAAACTGTTCTATGAGTTCCAATAGCCTCTTGGTAGAGTCTTTTGGATCACATAAACATAGAATCATGTTATCTGTAAATAGTAATAGTTCGAGTTCCTCCTTCCCAATTTGTACTCCTTTATATTCTTTTTATTGCATAGTGATTCTGGCTAAAATTTCCAGGACTGTATTGAATAGCAATGGTTAGAGTGGGCATCCTTGTCTGGTTCTGAATCTCAGTGGGAATACTTCCAACTTTTCCCCATTCAGAAGGATACTGGCCATGGGATTGTCATAAATTACCTTGTGTTGAGGAATATCCCTTCTATTCCCAATTTGCTTAGAGTTTTCATCATGAAAGTGTGTTGTATTTTATCAGATGCTTTATTCACATCTATTGAGATAATCATATGGTTTTTGTTCCTCAGTTTGTTAATATGATATATCACATTGATTGATTTGCGAATGTTGAACCATGCCTGCATACCAGGGATAAATACCACTTGATCCAGTTGAATGATCTTCCTGATGCATTTTTGGATTTCATTGGCTAGAATTTTTTTGAGGATTTTTGTGTCTATATTCATCAATGAAATTGGGCTGTAGTTCTCTTCCTCTTTTGTGTTTTTTCCATGTTTAGGAATTAAGGTGATGATGGCTGCATAGAATTTGGCAAGGTTCCCTCTCTTTTAATTGTTGTTGAATAACTTGAGAAATATTAGAGTTAGTTCTTCTTAAATGTATGGTAGAATTCAGCAGTAAAACCATCCAGTTATGAGCATTTCTTTGTTTGGAGGGTCTTTATTGCTGATTCAATTTCAGTCTTGATTATGGGTTTGTTTAGATTTTTTATGTCTTCATTGCTTAATTTATGTAGTTGTATGTGTCCAGGAATCTATCATTTCTTCAGACTTTCTCAGTTTGTTGTATATAGCTCTTTGTAATAATTTCTGATGGTTCTCTTTATTTCTGTGGTGTCTGTTTTTATATTTCCTTTTTAATCTCTAATTTTATTGATTTTGGTCCTCTCTCTCCCTTTTGTGGTTAGTTGGACCAAGTGTCAATTTTGTTTATTTTTCCAAAAATCCAGCTCTTCCATTGCTGATCTTTTGTATTGTTTTTTGGTTTTGATTTTGTTGATTTCATCTCTAATATTAGTTATTTCTTTTCTCCTACTAGTTTTGGGTTTGGTTTTCTGGTTTTTTTCTAGATTCTGGAGATGCATTGATAAACTCATTTATTTGGTGACTTTCTAATTTGTTGATGTAGGCACCAATTGCTATAAACTTTCCTGTTAACACTGCTTTTTCTATATCCCATAAGTTTTGATGTGTTGTGTTATCATCTTCATTTGTTTTGATAATTTTTTTGATTTCTCGAATTCTCTTTTGATTTATTCTATGACCCACTATTCCTTCAGGAGTATGTTGTGTAGTCTCCATGTGTTTGCATATGTTTTAGGGATTCCTGAGTTGCTGATTTCCAGTTTCATTCCATTGTGTTCTGAGAAGATACATGGTATGATTTCAAATTTTTTGAATTTGCTGAGACTTGCTTTATGGCCTAGTATGCAGTCAAGCCTAGAGAAAATTCTGTGCACTGCTGAGAAGCAAGTATATTCTGCAATGTAGGATGAAATGTTCTTTAGATATATATTAGGTCAATTTGGTCTGTAGTGTTAAGTCTGTTGTTTCCTTGCTGATTTTGTTTGATTAATCTATCTATTTTGAAAATGGGGCATTTGAAATCCCACATTAGTATTGTATTTGTGTCTATGTCTCCCTTTAAGTTGTTAACATTTCTTTTACATATCTAGGTACCCTGTATTTAGCTGCATATATATTTACAATAGTGACAACTTCATGTTGAGTTGATCCCTTAATCATTACATAGTGCACTTCTTTCTCTCTTTTAATGGTTTTTGTGTTAAAGTCTAATTTGTCTGATATTAGGATGGCTACACCATCTCTTTTTTTTTGCTTTCCATTAGCATGGAATATCTTTTTTTATCCTTTCACTTTCAGTTTGCATATATCTTTGTTGTTGGGATATGTTTCTTGTAGGAAGCAAATAGATAGGTTTTTTTTTTTAATCCATTCAGCCAGTCTGTCTTTTAACTACAGAGTTGATGCCATTTACTTTAAAGGTGATTATTGATAAGTAATGACTTTGCTCTGCTGTTATATCCATAAATATTCCTTTGGATTTTCTTTGTACTTTTACTGGGAGATTTCCTTCCTTTTTCTTCTTTAGTACTGATGACCATGTTTCTGTGTTTCTTTGTTCAGCAATTCCTTAAGCAACTTCTGCAGGGTTGCATAGGTGGTGACAAATTCTTTCAATTTCTGTTTATCATGGAAAATCTTTATTTTGCCTTCATTTATAAATGATAGCTTTGCAGGGTATAGTATTCTGGGTTGACTTCTTTTTTCTGAAGATTTGGAATATATGTCTCCATTCTCTCCTAACCTGTAGGGTTTTAAATCAGAAGTCTGCTGTGAGTCTAATTGGAGATCCTCTAAAAGTAAAAAGTAATCTGGTATATCTCTCATGCACATTTTAGAATTGTTTCTTTATGTTTACTGTGGAGAGTTTGATGTGTCATTGTGAAGATCTTTTCTGGTCATGTTTAATAGGAGTTCTGTGTGCTTCCTGTACTTGGATGTCCCTTTCTCTCTCCAAATTAGGGTAATTTTCTGTTATTATTTCACTAAAAAAGACTTTCTAATCCTTTCACTCTTTCCATATCTTAAGAACTCCTAGAATCTGTATGTTGGGTCATTCCGTAGTATCCTGTAGATTACCAACAGTATTTTCTAATTTCTTCTTCTTGTGGTTGGCCTGACTATATAATTTCTTGTGGTTTGTTTTCTAAATTTGATATTCTTTCTTCTGTTCACTGGTTCTGTTGTTAAGGTTTTCCACTCCATTTTTAATTTGTTCCATTGAATTCTTCATTTCCAATATTTCAATTTGATTTCTCTTTAAGATCTCAAAATCATAGGTGAAATTTTCTTTCATGTCATAAATGGATTTCATTAGTTTGTACATTTACATACAATTCATGACAAATTCTAGGTGTTTCCTAGCTAATAAAACATAAATTTTGTATAGGAAATAAGCAATTTATTTTTTCTCTTTGATTTTTTTATGAAATACATGATGAGATTTTTTTTTCATCAACTTCAGATTTTATGATTCATTTAAAAAATTAAAACAGGATTTGACCCTGTGGGGCAATGGGTTAAATCACCATGTGCAACACCAGCAGCTCATACTGGAGTGCTGATTCAAGTAGTTCCTTCACTTCTTATACAGGTCCCTGATAATCTGCCTGGGGAAGAAGCAGAAGATGGCCAAATGCTTTGGTGGGTATCACTGCTGGAGTTGGGGGCTCCTAGCTTTGGCATGGTCCAGTCTTGACCATTGTGGTATTTTGAGTAAAGAACCAGTGAATGGAAGAATTTTTTCTGTCTCTCCCAATCTGTCACTCTGCCTTTCAATACATAAAATAAATCTTTAAAAGAATTTTACATTAAAAATAAATAAAAATTAAAAGACTCATCACCCTCATAACCTTAACAAAATATTATCCTCTTAACCACTTGAGGAATTTGGCTTCAACCACTTACATCTTTATCAACACAAAGAATAATGATAACAGAATGTTCTTCATGCATTCGTGTATAGCTGCCAAAATTTTGAGGTGGAAAAACAAATTTTTTTCAGAACTTACCTTCTTGGTTAATTATAGAAACAAAGTATTTCCATTAATTCTAGCAAATTCCCTGCAGACACTACTAATTTTCTTCAGGATTTATGGTGTGAACATTACTAAAGAACGTTAATGAAAGTAATAGCAAATATGTTACAAATGGTGACTTTAATAATTTTCAGTCAATTTAAACTTGAACTGCTCTTTCTATATGTCAATACTTTTCTTTCATCTATTATTACAAAAACTCCATGTTAAAACAAAAATGTGTTGAGGTTGGCATTGTGGCACAGTAGGTTAGTTCGACACCTGCAACGCTGGTATCCCTTGTGAGCACCAGTGTTTCCTTGCTGCTTTGCTTCAAATACAGCTCCCAGGTTATGTTCCTGGGAAAGCAGCAGAAAATGGCCCAAATGTTTGTGTCTCCCCTATGGGAGACCTGGATGGAGTTCCAGGCTCCTGGTTTCAGCCTGCCCAGCCCTGCTCATTGTGGCAATTTGGAAAGTGAATCAACAGATGAAAGATCTCTCTCTGTGTCTCCCTCTCCCTCTCCCTCTCCCTCTCCTCCCTCTCCCTCTCCCTCTCCCTCTCCCTCTCCCTCTCCCCCTCTCCCTCTCCCTCTCCCTCCCCCTCTCCTTCTCCCTCTCCCTCTCTCTCTCTCCTTCTCTGGCTTTTAAATAAGTGAATAAATAAATATTTTCCAAAAAAGGAAATAAGATGTGTTACAGTTGATGAGTTGATGGGCTGCATAGACATAAATACTTTGGACATGTTTACTGAGTAGAGTCTGTAATAGGGTGAGAAGTGGGTTGTGCCTGTATGTGCAACAATTAGCACGAATACAGGTATTAACTGACTGCTGTGCAGTAAGGATGAAGGTGTTCTGTGTTGTTTTGCTTTCTCAATTGTTCAACATTAACTCCTCTGTCATGTCTACAATATTTGGAAGAGTTTTTTTTAATTTATTTATTTTACAGAGAGAGGGAGAGAGAAAGAGAGAGAGAGAAAGGTATTCCATCTGCTGGTTCACTCCTCAGATGGCTGTAATGGCCTGGGGCTGGGGACAGGCCAAATCCAGGAGCTTCTTCCAGGTGTCCCACATGGGTTCAGGGACCCAAGCACTTGAGCCATCCTCCTTACTTTCCCAAGCGCATTAGTAGGGAGCTGGATTAGAAGTGGAGCACCCAGGACTCAAGTTGACACCCATAGGAGATACCAATGTCTCAGGATTATTTTGCTATGCCACAAGATTGGCCCCTAGAAGTGTTTTAAAGATGTGATAATTTTTAAATTCACTAATTTGGAAAATATTGTAATGATTCAGTATAGCTATGAGATACTATCTACAACCTGTGATGTTGCACAAAAATTTTTGGTGAACTTTTTTTTACAATATAAATTTTCAATGAAACAAGGGAGATACAGACAAAGAGAATCACACACACACACACACACACATGCACAGAGGGAGAAAGAGAGAGAGAGAGAGAGAGAGAGGAAATATTCTGAAAAGGAGCATTATCACCTTCTATAGTCATGGCAAGAGGCTTTTAATTCCTTAGCAGACAATTGATTTTTGTTACAGGTGCTTTGTTTACTTGCTAGGAAAATTGATTGTGTCACTTGAACTATGACCTCACCTTTGCAGAGAACACATTACTTTGCTATTTCATTTGTCAGACATAGAGTAAATGATTACCCCTTAGGAAGCTTGTAATTAAATTGCTGTCCTTTCTTCCTTCTTTCTTCCCTCCCTCCCTCTTCCTTCATTCTTTCTTCCTTTGTCCCTTCCTTTCTCCCTATCTTTCTTTCTCTTTTTATGTTTTTGATAATCCTTAGGAGACCATGGGTCATTGAAAACTGTCCAAATACTGAACTGACTTTAAATTCTCTAAAATCTCATGAATAGCTTAAAGAGGAAGGATATTGTAAGCCATAAATCTACAGGAAATTGGTGCTCTTTTTGGCAGACATTTGGAATGAGGAGGAGAAGGCTTGTCAGCTATAAAGACTTCTAATCCTTTTCTGTCAATTATTTTTCAACTTGAGGAGACGATGATTTAAATGAACTATCAGCACATACAACTTATCACTGTGTCTTTTACAGCTCTGAGCCGTTTGACCCTTCACCACCACCTGTGTTATTCCACCCTTTTTTTATTCATGCAGGGAGGAGGTGAGGGGAGGCTTTGTAGCCAAGCTAGCAGAGTATTTCTTTTAAAGAGATTCCAAACTATGAATCTCAATCAGTCAGTTATTATCTAGTGCTAATGAGGTCAAGGTTACAAATTTGGATTCAGTCTAAGCTTGTTTATTTGGCTGCATATCACCTCACTCTTTGTTGCCAGAAACTGCAAAAATGCACCACTCTTCCTTAACTTGCTTAGTTACATACATTTTTTTTTTTTTTTGGACAGGCAGAGTGGACAATGAGAGAGAGAGACAGAGAGAAAGGTCTTCCTTTACCGTTGGTTCACCCTCCAATGGCCGCCAGGGCCGGCGCGCTGCATCCAGCGCACCACGCTGATCTGATGGCAGAAGCCAGGTACTTATCCTGGTCTCCCATTGGGTGCAGGGCCCAGGGACTTGGGCCATCCTCCACTGCAAATCCCTGGCCACAGCAGAGAGCTGGCCTGGAAGAGGGGCAACCTGGACAGAATCCGGCGCACTGACTGGGACTAGAACCCGGTGTGCCAGCGCCGGAAGGCGGAGGATTAGCCTAGTGAGCCGCGGCGCCAGCCAGTTACATACATTTTGATTTAACTGTATTTCTGGATCCCTAGTGTACTTTTTTCTCTATTCTGTCTTCATGGCCTTGTAGAATAGAGAAAAAGGTAACCATGATTTCAAACTTTATGGAGTTTACAGTGGGCAAAATCATAAGTAGCCGAGCATACAAACAAAATCATGGACAATTGGGATAGAAGTGATTTAGAAATGAACATAATGGTATGGTAGACCAGAAGGAAGAGGAATAGCTATAGCTACATAAGATACAATAATCAGAAAAGTTTTTTTCTGGGGAGTCACCATGTAAGTTGAAACCCAATGTTTGAGCAGGATAAAGGTTATAAGGTAGAGTGTTCCAGACAGATGAAACTGAAGGGAAAAAGAGGTGGCATCTTTTGTGGTGAGCATAAGAGAAAGTGAATTAAAGTACATTTGGGAAGGCAGGAAGGAGCCAAATTATTCTGGACCAAGTGGAAACAGAAAGGGATTTGGATGGTTATGGCTTTTATGGAGGATACTGGTATGATCCATTTTTCCATTTAAACAGATAATAAAAAAAGGAAGAGTTCTAGGCATAGAAGTCAGAAATTGGACAGGAGGTTGTGGTAGTGACTCCCTCAGTTATATTTTCTACCTTTCTTTACTCATTCCTTCACCCTTAGAGACTGATAGAAGTCAAAATATCTGCTCTGTGGGCCTCAACATTCAGTTCTCTATCCAGATTTTGAGAACTCTTTTTCTTTCTACTTTTCCTTAGTCATGGATACTGTTTCATCTTTTGTTGTCTTTGGATAAGCTCTGCCCATAACGTCAGATAATCCCTTTATAAAACCTTCCCTCATTACCAAACTTGAATGTTCCTTGTGTTTCCAGGAAGGAATTTGCATCCAGAGATTATTGTAATATTTCAGAGAGAAAATGATGATGGTTTGATCTAAAGAGTGGTAGTGAAGATAGAAATAGATTTACTTGATATATGTTTTAGAGTAGAATCATAGAATTCATTGAAAGACATAATATGGAATTTTAAAAAGAAGGAAGAATCCAGGATAATTTTATTTACAGCCAAAACACCTATCTGCTTCACAATATCAGTAAAAACTGGAAAGGGAAAAGGTTTGGAGAATGAAGGAAGGATCTTCAAGAAAGATTCTGTCCAAGGTGCTTATGATATATCAGAGTGGGAAAATTAATTAACAGTTAAACTAGGAACTGCACATTTCTGGAGAGAAATAAGAGCTATAAGTTTGTATTACTTAACCTATTTCATTTTTCTGCCATGTTTAGTTGTTTTATATTTATATCATATACTTTATTTTAGAAGTTTTCAATAACACTGCAAAAGTGCAAATATGAAAATGTTATATTTACTGCTAAGTGGCTTGACAGAAATTATTTACACATGAGTCCTTTGAATATTCACTTTCTTTGAGTACTTATAATTAAAATTCAGGGATTGAAGTTTATTAACTTGCTTTAACTGCTTACTCCCTTTCTAATAGCCATTAGCTAAAACACTGGACCTCAAATTCTGTTTCCCAAAATACTTGTTCATTACAGTGTCAGTCACTTTGGATATTCACTTTTGAAAAAAAAAAATAAGCTGTTCACTAGCAACATGATCATTCTTGGGAACTTTGTAATCCTAATTAATGTTTTCAAGGTATAATTGACTAAATTTGCATTTTAAAAGAATGGTAATATTTAGATACTGTCAGATTGTGACATTTTATAATATAATATTCTATAAACTATTTGAGGCCTTTGATTAATATTTTCTGAAGTCATTTTCCAGCAGCACAGCGTAGGAGAGAGAGCACAGAGCTGGAGGCAGGTGAACCTGCTTCTGAATCTCAGCTGCCACACCTATTGGTCTTATAATCATAGACCAATATAAAGGCTCAAGTCAAGATGGTATTTGAGGTACTACATGAAACCATATGAATATTTAGAAATAGTGAACCTTTGCTGGATGATAAGTGTTTTACTTTTCGCCATCAAAAGACACTACTCTTTTTTAAACTGTAGACCAAATTCTCACCCCTGTTTTTATGAATTTGACCACATTAGATACTGCAAATAAGTGTAATCAAACAGTATTTGTCTTTCTGTGATTGGCTTTTTTCATTTAGCATAATTCCTCAAATTTCTCTCATATTGTAGCATGTGACAGATTTCCTTCATTTATACAGATGAATCATATTCCCTATGATTATGATTCATGTCTAAGTATATGTATATGTCACATTTTTTTTGTCTATTCGTTTGCCAATAGATGTCCAGTTGCTCTTGCCTGTTTGCTCTTGTGAATAGTACCACTAACACATGATTATGCAAAGAGCTCTGTAAGACTCTGCTTTGAGTCCTTTTGGATATATACATAAAAATGAAATTGCTGAGTAATATAATAGTTCTATTTATAATCTCTTGATTAAACCCCATACATTTTCCACAAAAATTAGACCATTTTCAGTGCCACAAACAGTTTACAGATATTCCAGTTTCTCCACATCCTTATTTAATTAATTAATTAATTATTTTTGTATATGAGATTGTATATCATTGTGGTTTTGATTTGCATTTCTATGATTTATTAGTGATGTTAATCTTTTTATATATTTTCTGGAGAAATGCTTATTCGAGCCCTTTGTTTTTTTCCTACATCCTTTATTTTATATTTTTCTATAATTTATAGGAATTATGAATATATTCTAGATATAAATTCCTTATCAGATATATGATATGGAAATGTTTTCTCACATTTGAAGCATTGTCTTTTACTCTGTTGATTGCATTTTCTAGTGCACAGTAATTTTTGGTTAGCTGTAGTTCCATTTCTCTACTTTCGCTTTTTATTACTTGCACTTTTGATGTTATGTCCAAGAAATCATTGCCAAGTACAATGTCATAAAATCTTCTATGTGTTCTTTTATTATTTTATAGTTTCAAGTTTTTTGTGTCTTTAATCCATTTTGAGTTAACGTTTGTATATGATGCATGATAAGGGTCCAACTTCTCTTTCTTGCATGTGAATGTCCAGTTTTGCCAGTATAGTTTGTTGAATACTGTCTTTTCCCCACTGAGTGGTTTTGGCACCCTTTAAAATATCATTTACCACATAGAAGTGTTTATTTCTGAGATCTCCTCTTCATTGGTCTATTTGTCTGTTTTAATGCCAGTACCATACTGTTTTGATTACTGTAGTTTTATATGTTTTGAAGTTAGGAATTGTAAGTCCTCCAATTTTATTCTTCTTTTAAAAAATCGTTTTGGCAGCAGGGGATTTTGAATTCCATTCAAATTTTAGCATAACATTTTCTATTTGGGAATAAAATGCATTGGTCCCAAGGTGATATTTGGCCAACATAAATAGAGAGGACATAAATGACTAAATAGTTTTCCATCAATGGGCTCTGACCTGCATTGATCTCTGGTATGAGTAATGGTCCAAAATGTCCCCAAAGTAGTATTCAACAAGGCTTTTGCTGCATCAGTAGAACTATCATAATCTCTTGCTCAAGTTCCAGAATTTAATCAGTTCTTAGACTGAGAGCTAATTGTTTAAAATGGTAGCCAATGTTTTCAATAAAGAATCCTGACATGTCACAGAAAATATATTTAGTAGCTATAGCAAAAACATAAGCAAAGACTTCAATAGTGATGTAACAGAAAAATATGCACCAGATAAGAGGAATACTGATATTTTTGACTTGCTTTTAAACAGAGTGCCTCAACACTAACACTATCATTATGGGTTCCTCGGTTAAACAGGCACATATAGATGCTAGGACATATGGAGTTCTTTTCCATGCCTCTCTCATGATGAGTCCAAGGACACTAGACTCCCACTCTATGTGCATGTCCCTAGTTCCAGAATGCATCATGGGGATGGCTATATTTATGTTTCAAAATCTTTGCAAGTTTTCTAACTTGTGTAATAATAGCTAAAATCTGGCAAGGAAAGCTGAATAGAAGTCATTGAATCCACACCATACTTTCCTGTTCAAACCAAAGTAATAAAACAGAAGCAAAATCTCAAACTGGCAGAAATGAACAAAAGGAGGGAGAGACAGTAATCTCCAACATATATTCACTTAGTTCACAGGTATGTGAACTAAAAATGAAAACAAAACAAAACAAAACATGGATTATGGTAGATGACAACATACTATCATAAGCATGAAATAATAACTTGATCAAAAGTTGCTGTTTGAGACATGGCATCTTTCTGATCTGTAGTCAGACGTGTTACCCATTGCGCAACTGGCCCACCTATGAGACTTGGCATCTTTCTAAGAAAATATCAGTACAACTTCTGGGTATGGAGTTGTTTATGTGGTAAATACATGTTTATATTTCTTTTTGGAAGGGTATCAGAAGCAGTATGCCTTTACTGAAATGAACAGCAGCACCTTTTCAGTCTTTTCCATGGATATGTTAACTCTCCTGTTCTTCTTCACAATATAGGTCAAGGAGACATTAACTATATGAAAATCTCACATAGCATCATACTGGTTATAAACATTAATGATATTAGATAAATTAGACCTAGCTTTGTAATATACATGTGTGCCAGAGAGTAGAAAATAAACTGTTAAAATCATAGACCTGCCTCACTGGTAAGATGTTTTTAGGCCCAGTGGTCTGGGGGTTGATACAGTGATACAAATGAAAGAAAAATGTATTTGATCTTGTATTGTTTAATACTGAGAAATAACTTTAATGCTTGAAAAACATCTTAACATTTTAGAGATAAACACATCAATTTGAGAACACTTGCATAATCATTTACTGGATAATTTAAAAGGCCATTAGTCTTGAGTGGGTCATAGAGCAATCCAGCACCTTAGTAGCTTCTAGCTGGGTACAAACAAAATTGGTGCTTTGGCTAAATGTCCTCATGCAAAATACAGGATGTATTGGCAGTAGGTGAATATGCCGTGCAGAGTATAGGAAGCTGCAGTACATGAAGAACATCACAAATTCCTAGGATTCAGTAGAAAGACCACTTTTTTTTTCCCCCAGGAGAAAACGAATCATCCTAAAAGCAGATCTTAGCATGCTTCTGGGTCCTGAAAAAGTGTGAGGGCTTGGCTGTCTGTATCTCTGATATAATAACCATGTAACCAGAGCTGCCTATCCTAAGCAAGATATAGTCAGGTTCAGATTCAGTAAACATAAACTTGGATTAACACTGAAGAAATCTGTTGTATAACAGATAAAAAACATTATCCCTCTTAGTAGTTTTTTTATCTGTTCTACTTAATATGACTGGTTTAGTTCTGTAATTGATGCACAGTTATTCTTAAGTGTTGAAAATTAACTGAAATGTGATCCCTGTTGAACATGGGAGTGGGAATGGGAGAGGGAAGAGATGTATAATTTGGGACATGCTCAGGCTGACTTGCCCCAAGTGGTGGAGTTGGAAGCATACCAGGGGATTCCAATAAAATCCCATCGAGGTGGCATGTACCAATGCCATCTCACTGTTCCAGGTGATCAGTTTCAGTTCACAGTTGGTCATGGTGGAGGGACTGGGAGTCAAAGGGAGCACATAGACAAGTCTAGTACCTGCTAACGCTAACCAATGGAGTAAATAAAGGGGAGAGTGATCCAACATGAGAAGTGAGATACTCAGCAGACTCATAGAATGGCAGATGTCCTAAATAGCACTCTGGCCTCAGAATCAGCCCTAAAGGCATTTGGATCTGGCTGAAAAGCCCATGAGAATATTTCAGGCATGGAAAGCCAAGAGACTCTGGCAAAAGATCTCTGTGAGTGAGATCCCAGTGGAAAGAACAGGTCATCAAAGAAGGAGGTACCTTTCTCTGAAGGGAGGAGAGAACCTCCACTTTGACTATGACCTTGTCTAAACAAGATAAGAGTCGGAGAACTCAGAGGGCTTCCATAGCCTTGGAAACTCATGACTGGAGCATAGGGAGATTACTGATGCCATAGACAGGAGTGTCAATTGGTAAAGTCAACAACAGGAGTCACTGTGCACTTACTCCTCGTGTAGGATCTCTATCCTTAATGTGCTGTACATTGAGATTTAATGCTATAACGAGTACTCAAACAATATATTTCACTTTGTGTTTCTATGGGGGTGCAAACTGTTGAAATCCTTACTTAATGCATACTAAACTGATCCTCTGTAAAAAAAAAAAAAAAAAGAAAAAAAAAGAAATTATCAACTCCCAACTTGACTCTCACTGGGATTAAACATGACAATAGGTCTGCTCTGATTTCATCATCATTTAAAAAAAATCATCTATTATTTTTCACTTTATGTTTCTGTGTGGGAGCAAACTGTTGAAATCCATACTTGATGTATACTAAGCTGATCTTCTGTATATTAAGATAATCGAAAATGAATCTTGATGTGAATGGAAGGGGAGAGGGAGTGGGAAAGGGGAGGGTTGTGGGTGGGAAGGACGGTATGGGGGGGAAGCCATTGTAATCCATAAGTCGTACTTTGGAAATTTATATTCATTAAATAAAAGTTTAAAAAAATAAAAATAAAAAAAAAGAAATCTGTTGTATAATAGGAATGGTATATTCAAGATCAATTCAAAGCAGACCCCTAGGGCACAAGTAAACTACATGAATAGGTAGTACAAATATGCATTTGAACTACTGGTGTATTTAACACTCTCTGCTCATTCCTATGGCAATAAGAAGGGTTTATTCAACCAGTTGACAAAGGAAGAAAGATTCTCGGTTTGGTGCAGGAATAATTGTCCCAGTGAATTGATTTAGGTGAGTAGAGACTTTATAGTCCCATTTGTAAGTGACCCTGAAAGAAAGTAATATAAGAAAATAGTATATAAAATTTTCAGCAATATATGAGTATCAACTTGATGTGCATAGAGTAGTCACCTGATATGATGTTGCATACAAATTTCTTGGCAGTAGAAAATATATTCTTTCTTAAGTGCTTAGAAGGAGGAAGATTGGAAAAGTATAGACAAATAAGGAAAGAAGAATGATGTTTTGATCTAGGTGAGTGGGAACAAAGTATGTGTATCTTTCTTTCTCATATTTGAGCCCACTAGAAAGTGTCCAGTGCAGAGAAAGCACTGAGCAATGAAGGACTCATTTGTTTGCAGTTCAGCCAATCTTTGCAGTTATCAATTCTCACACAGTGGGCCCTTGAGGGAGAAGCCATAGTTCAGGGATAAATAGTATACTTGACTGCAACAGTGTGAAATCAAAGCTGATTTAGCTATGACAGTACTGGAAGTGCATCCTACCAGGGACTGACTTTTGTCATTTTTAAAATTGAGACATATTTTACATCATCGATTGTTTATATTTAAGGCTTACAATTACATAGTTTGATATCCATACACATTTTGATGTAATCAATATAACATAACATATCCCTCACCTAAGAGTGTTACTACTTTCTGTGTGTGTGCCTGTGTGTGTATATGTGTTTTGATAAAACTTAAGATCTACCCTCTTAGCAAATTTTAAGTATACATTAAAATTTTGTTAATTATAGTAACACTATTTGCAATAGATATCCAAAATTTGCTCACCTTTTATGAATGGAAATTTGTATGCTTGACTAACATCTCTCCATTTTCCCTTTCTTTAAGCATGCTGATTTGATTTTATCTGGATATATTCTAAGAGTAAAACTACTAGGTCATATAAGAATTCCATTTTTAATTTTTGGAAGAATTCCATACTGTTTTCTGTGATGGATATACTAATTTGCATTCTTATCAAGTGTGCACAAAGCTTTTTCCCTCACATCCTTTTCAACACTTACTTTTTGTCTTTCTGAGAATAGGCATTCAAAGAGATATGAGATGATAGCTGACTGTGGTACTGATTCGCATTTCCCAGATGATTGCTGAGGTTGATCATTTGTATGTCTTATTTAGAGAAATGTATATTCCTTTGCCCATTTTTAAATTGGATTTTTTAAAACTATTGAGCTCTAGAATTCCTCCTCATGTATATTTATATTAACCCCTTATCACATTTATAGTATTCAAATATTTTTCCCATTCTACAGGTTGTGTTTTCACTCTGTTGATTATTTTCTTTTGTGCAGAAGCTTTTCAGTCTATTTTTGCTTGTATTGGCTGTGCTTTTGTCATGACCAAAGATTTTTGCCTACAGAAATGCCAGGAAGCTTTTTCCTGTTTGTTCAGTAGTTTCAGGGTTTCATGTCTTACATTGAAATTTTTAATCCATTTTGAATTGATATTTAAAGGATGTGGGATGGAGGTCACATTTCATTCTTCTGCATGTACATATGCAGTTTTTCCAACACAGTTTATTGAAGAGACAATCTTTCCTCTATTTTATTTCATGGGACCCTCATCAAAGGTAATTTGGCCATAGAATTATGTTAGTTTATTTATTGGCTGACTGTTTTGTTTCATTGATTGGTTTGTTTTTTAAAAGATTTATCTTATTTATCTGAAAGGCAGAGTTACAGAGAGGCAGAGGAAGAGAGAGAAAGAGAGAGAGAGAGAGAGAGAGAGAGAGAGAGAGGTCTTCCATGCGCTGGTTCACTCCACAAATGGCTGCAAAGGCCGGAGCTGCACTTATCCCAAGCCAGGAGCCAGGAACTTCCTCCAGGTCTCCCACATGGGTGTAGAGGCCCAAGAACTTGGGCCATCTTTTAATGCTTTCTCAGGCCATAGCAGAGAGCTGGGTAAGAAGTAGAGCAGCCCAGACTCGAACCAGCGCCCATATGGGATGCCAGCACTGGAGGCAGCAGCTGTACCCACTATGCCATAGTGCCAGCTCCTCGTTGATTTATGTACCTGTTTTTATGCTTGCCCCATATTATTTGGATCACTATAATTTTGTATTATAATTTTAAATTACATAATATAGTGTTGCCGGGTATGATCATCTTACTTAAGATTACTTTGGATGGTTCTTTTCTGGTTCTGTATGAATTTTAGGATAGGTTTTCCTATTTCTGTAAAGAACACCATTGGGATTTTGGGTAGTATTAACAGTTTAATTGTATTAACTGCTTCAGTTTATTAACAAAGAATATCTTTCTATTTATCTGTGTCTTCCTTAATTTCCTTCTTTATTTATTTATTTATTTATTTTTGACAGACAGTGAGAGAGAGAGAGAGAGAGACAGAGAGAAAGGTCTTCCTTCTGTTGGTTCACCCCCAAAATGGCTGCTATGGCCGGTGTGTTGTGCCGATCCAAAGCCAGGAGCCAGGTACTCCCCTCCCCCCACCCTGTCTTCCATGCCTGTGCAGGGCCCAAGCACTTGGGCCATCCTCCACTGCACTCCCGGGCCACAGCAAAGAGCTGGACTGGAAGAGGAGCAACCGGAACAGAATCTGGAGCCCCAACCGGGACTAGAATCTGGTGTGCTGGTGCCGCAGGCGGAGGATTAGCCAAGTGAGCCATGGTGCCGGCCATTCATTAATGTTTATGAGCTTTAATGTAGAAATATTTCACTTCCTTGATTACATTTCTTTTTGTTTGTTTGTTTGTTTTGCTATTGTGAATGGGATGTTCAAAATTTCCTTTTCAAAGCCAAGACACTCAGGCAAAACAAAAACAAACAAACAAAAAATACCTAAATGAAAGATATGTGCGAGTGACATCCCAGTGGAAAGAACGGGGCCATCAAAGAAGGAGGTACCTTTCTCTGAAGGGAGGAGAGAACTTCCACTTTGGCTATGACCTTGTCTAAGTAAGATCGGAATTGGCGAACTCAAAAGGCTTCCATAGCCTTGGCAACTCATGACAAGAGCCTTGGTGATTAGTGATGCCATAAACAAGAGTGTGAATTTGTTAAGTCAAAAACAGGAGTCACTGTGCAGTTATTCCCCATGTAGGATCTCTGTCCTTAATGTGTTGTCCAATGTGAATTAATGCTATAACTAATACTCAAACAGTGCTTTACACTTGGTGTTTCTGTGTGGGTGCAAACTGATGAAATCTTTACTTAATATATACTAAATTGATCTTCTGTATATAAAGATAGTTGAAAATGAATCTTGATGTGAATGGAATGGGAGAGGGAGTGGGAGATGGGAGGGTTGAGGGTGGGAGGGAAGTTATGGGTGGGAAAAAGCCACTTAATCCAAAAGCTGTACTTCGGAAATTTATATTTGTTAAATAATAGTTAAAAAACCACAAAATTTCTTTTTCATATAGTTTTCTGTTTGTGAATATAACTGTGATGAAATTTTATATGTCAAGTTGTATCTTGTAATTTACTGAATTTGTATGTTCCAACAGATGTTTTTTGTTGTTGAGTTTTAGGTTTACTAGGTATGTGCCCATGTTGGCTATAAACAGAGACAGTTTTTCTTCTTGTTTTCCAATATGGACATTTTTAATTTCAGTTTCTTTTTCTATTTTAAGTTCTAAGTCAAGACTTTAATGAAAACATCATAAAATAACAGTTTCTCATGTACACTAAAACTTCAGGCTACTGCATGGAAAAATCAGTCGTCGGTGAATCGCTCTTCTGTGACATTGGAGGGCTGCGGACATGCAGCTCTGACCTAACTTTATCCAAACACTTGAGGGATGTGAACTCAAAGTGATGAGTGACCACAGCGTCGCCAGTACAGGAGTGTGATCCTGGGGTCCTTGCCCTTGTTCTGTCAAAGGCATAGATCAGGACATGATTGCTCTTCTGTTTGCAATGAAAGAAAGCTAGTCGAAGCCCACCCTGCCTTCCCCAGCCCCCCTGAGGTACTTGTGAATGGGTCACTGGGTCATTGCCCAGGGTCAAGGAGAGCAAATGATGGGTGGCCACAGAGAGGTTCTCCCCAGTACCTGGACCCACCAGAGCCCCACGCTCTGCCCCAGCGAGGTCTGTTATGCATCATTTATGATGTCAACAAATTGCAACAATCAATAGTATAGTCATGTAAGGGGAGGAGATTCCTGTGGAAAATTAAAGTAGGTGGCTGGAGCTGGGGGCATTCTGGTAAGGGGTCCTGAGCAGGCTTAAGTGCTACAGCTCACCCCCATCCCTCTAACTTGCACCTCTAATATTATAATGGAAAGAAGTGGTGACAGATCTTCAGGGGACAGCTCTCATTCTTTCTTCCTTTTTAATAAATGAATTTTTTGTATAAGACCTTTATTGTATAAAGATAAGATCTGTATAACTACTTTTTCAAAGAATTTTAGTCATGAATATGTATTAATTCTCTTCAAATTATTTTTATGCTTTTATGAGTTCCTGTGGGTTTGCCTTCCTTCCTTGTTTTTTAAAGATTTATTTATTTGAAAGGCAGAGTTACAGAGAGGCAGACAGACAGAGAGGTCTTCCACCTGCTGGTTTACTCTTCAAATGGCCCATCTCTGACTGGATCCAGGACCCAGGAGCTTCTTCTGGGTCTCCCCTGTGGGTGCAGGGACACAGGACTTGGGCCATCTTCTACTGCTTTCCCAGGATATAGCAGAGAACTGAATCAAAAGTGGAGCAGCCTGGAACGGAACCAACACCCTTGTTGGATGCCAGTACTGCAAGTTGTGGCTTTTTACCCTCTATGCCACAGCACCATCCCCCGCATTTTTCTTTAATTTTGCTTATCTGTTGTACCATTTATTTATTTGCATATTTTGAACCATCTTTAATATAGCACAAAAATAGCCAACTCAGCAAAATCAGGGAGAAAATGCATGTACAAATGATAAGTTCAACAAGGAGATCAACATGAAATAACAAAAAAATACAATACAGAACTTCAATGGTAGACTTAATCAACCCAAAGATAGTGAACATCAAGATAAATAATTTGAAATTTTTCATTTCAAGAAGTAACATAGACTGAATGTAAAAGGATGAAAAATATATTTCATGCAAATGTTAACCAAAGGAAAGTAGAGGTGGTTATACATACAGCAGAAAATGACCTTAAAATAGAATTTGATTTTAAAACTGCCTTTAGAGAGAGACATAACTATAAAACAATAAATTGATCAATTCAACAGGAAGATAAAATCACTACATATATTTATATGCACATACCTACTATCAGCACACCTAAAAATATAAATAAAATATTGGCAGACTTAGGTAGAAATTGATAAAATCAATAATAGGAGAAAATTTCAAAGTCCCATTTACAATATTGGATAGAAACTCAAAAAAGAAATAACTGATTTGAGAGGCCAGTGCTCTGGCATGTGGGTTAAGCTGTCACCTACAGTGCCAGCATCGCAGATGGGTGCTGGTTCGAGTCCCAACTACACCAATGCCAATCCAAATCCCTACTAATGTGCCTGGGAAAGCAGCAGCACATGGATCAACTAATTGTACCCCTGCACCCACATGACAGACCCAGATTACACTCCTGCTTCCTGGCTTTGGCTTGATCCAGCCATAGATGTTGAGGCAATTTGTGGAGTGAACCAGTGGGTGGAAGATTTCCTTTTCTCTCTGTCTCTCCCTCTATCTCTCTGTAATTCTTCCTTTTGAATAGATAAATAAATCTATAGAAAAAATAAATGACTTGAACAATGCTATAGAATAAGCAGACCCAATTGACATATGCAAAAACTTTCCATTCAGAAGCAGAAAAATACACATTCTTCTAAGGCACATATGAAAGATTTCCAGAAATGATTAAAAAAATCTAAACAAATAGGTTGGGACACAAAACAAATCTTAACAAACAGAAAAAAATAAAATTCATTACAAGCAAATTTTCTGACCACAATGGAATGAAACTAGAGGTCAATAACAAAAGGCAAATAAGAAAATTCACAAAAATTTGGAACCTAAACATCATACTTCTGGATATCCATTAGGTCAAAGAGGAAAACAAAATGGAATCTTAAAAGCCTCTGGGGGCCAGCGCCGTGGCTCAATAGGCTAATCCTCTGCCTTGCGGCGCCGGCACACCGGGTTCTAATCCCGGTCGGGGCACCGGATTCTGTCCCAGTTGCCCCTCTTCCAGACCAGCTCTCTGCTGTGGCCAGGGAGTGCAGTGGAGGATGGCCCAAGTGCTTGGGCCCTGCACCCCATGGGAGACCAGGATAAGTACCTGGCTCCTGCCATCGGATCAGCATGGTGCACCGGCTGCGACGGCCATTGGAGGGTGAACCAACGGCAAAGGAAGACCTTTCTCTCTCTCTCTCTCACTGTCCACTCTGCCTGTCAAAAAATAAAAATAAAAAAGCCTCTGGGAACAAACAGACAGGAAACCCAATATACTAAAACTCATGGGATGAAGCAGAAGTGGTAATACGAAGGAAGCTTATAGGAATAAAGGACTGTAATTCACATGTGGTGCCATCTCTTAAGGAGTTTGGTCAGTCACTTTTTGGAAAGCACATTTGGTCTTTTATACCTAGAAATGGCAATAATTCATCCTCACTGACACTGATATGTAATGGCATCATATTTTTAATCTCACTGGTCCTGGTGCCATAGCAAGTATCACTATCACAGAGCTCACTTATGTGTGAAATATCATAATGTGATCTTTCATTGTATCACCTGTTGCCAAACGAGTAATCTTACAACTATAGATATAAGACCTCAGGATTCACTGACTCTCCCATATATCACAGCATGCAGAATTTCAACCCTATTAGCAGATCTAAAGAGGGAGGGAGTGCAGTATGGTTATCTTAGAACTGTCCCTATGAAACACGTGAAATCTGTCTCTTCATTTTTTTATTTTTATATTTTTTTAATTTTTGACAGGCAGAGTTAGACAGTGAGAGAGAGAGAGAGAGAAAGGTCTTCCTTCCGTTGGTTCACCCCCAAAATGGCCGCTACCGCCGCCGTGCTGTGCCGATCTGAAGGCAGGAGCCAGGTGCTTCCTCCTGGTCTCCCATGCGGGTGCAGGGCCCAAGCACTTGGGCCATCCTCCACTGCACTCCCGGGCAACAGCAGAGAGCTGGACTGGAAGAGGGGTAACTAGGACAGAATCCAGCACCCCAACTGGGTCTAGAACCCGGTGTGCCAGCACCGCAGGCAGAGGATTAGCCAAGTGAGCCGCGTTGCTGGCCATGAAATCTGTCTCTTTAAAGAAAATGAAAGGCCGGCGCCACGGCTCAATAGGCTAATCCTCCGCCTTGTGGCCCCGGCACACCGGGTTCTAGTCCCGGTCGGGGCGCCAGATTCTGTCCCGGTTGCCCCTCTTCCAGGCCAGCTCTCTGCTGTGGCCCGGGAAGGCAGTGGAGGATGGCCCAAGTGCTTGGGCCCTGCACCCCATGGGAGACCAAGAGAAGCACCTGGCCCTGCCTTTGGATCAGCGCGGTATGCCTGCCACAGCGCGCCGGCTGCGGCGGCCATTGGAAGGTGAACCAACGGCAAAGGAAGACCTTTCTCTCTTTCTCTCTCTCTCACTGTCCACTCAGCCTGTCTTAAAAAAAAAAAAAAAAAAAAAAAAAAAAAAAAAAAAAAAAAAAACAAAAAACTAGAAATGACACTGTGTAGGATTGATACACTGACCTTCAAGTATGCTTTGCATACTTTGAATAAAAGGTTATTTTATAATTTCCTGTTCCTAAAGGACAGAATTCTTATGGGAAGCAAGCAATGGAACTAGGAGTGGTTCTTCTATCACTTCCTGTAACTCATTTAGAAGATTTTTCTTCTAAGTATTGCCAGTATTAGGCTATTTTGACTAAATTTTAGGTTTTTGGGATGAAGATGCTTCTATAAGAGGACTTAAAATTTCACTAAGCAAAATCATTCCTGTCAACTTTTATTAGACAGTGGTGTCCCAAGAGACCAACAACAGTAGTTACTGTTAAAAGTTATTGATCTTGTTGATTTAAGAGACAGCGTTCTTGGTAGGAACGAAGGCAGCAAGGCCTAAGTCCCAATCCTGAATACTTCCTGAGGCTTCCCTGCACATACTGTAAAATGGCAAATTCAAGAAGTCAAATTTTAGAAGGGCATGGTAATCGGGGGTACAGGCACTTCGGGAAAAAAGCATCTGTCATATCTCACCAGGAAAGATACTTAGACCAGTGCTATGGTTTATATGTGGTTTGTCCAGCAAAGGTTCATGTGCTGGGGTTTGTCCCCAGCGTAACAGCTGTGATAAGTAATAAGACCTCTAAAAAGTAAGTGTCTGGTGGGCGTTAATCAGGTTATGAAGGCATCACCCTCATGAATGGATTAATAGATTTTTCAAGTAACTGGATTAGTACTCTTGATCTGGATTATATCTCTCAGGAGTAAATTGATTCTTTTAGGCTGAATCAGCTTCCGCTGGAGAGTGGGTTGTTTGAAAGTGGATTAGCTTCCCGTCTTCTCTCTCTCTCTGTTTTTTAAAAGATTTTATTTATTTATTTATTTATTTGAGAGGTATAGTTACAGAAGAGAGAGGGAGAGACAGGGAGAAAGGTCTTCCATCCACTGGTTCACTCCCCAAAAAGGCCGCAATGGCTAGAGCTTGGCTGATCCAAAGCCAGGAGACAGGAGCTTCTTCCAGGTCTCCCATATAGGTGCAGGGGTCCAACCACTTGGGCCATCTTTAACTGCTTTCCCAGGCCATACATAGAGCTGGATCGGAAGAGGAGTAGCAGCAACATGAACCAGTGCCCATATGGGATGCCAGCACCACAAATAGAGGCTTAGCCTACTACGCTACAAAGCCAGCCTCTAAATCCTTAATTTTTATGTCCTGAACCTTTTAATCATAAATCTCGTTTTATTACTCTTGCTGAATTCTAAATATTTTCATCAGTTTTTAATTTGGCTTAATAAATTCTAAACTTCAAATATTATTTTATTCCAACAGTTATCCTGTGCCACAGCGCTGCTCTCCCTTCTCTTACAAAGTGCATATTCCACACTCATTTGCATCCCCTTTCTGCTTCTCTATCATGACATTACACAGCATGTGTCCCACACTAGAAAGTGAATAGATGCTGTCACCAACGTTTTGAACTTCTCTGCCTCCAAAACTATGAGTCAAACAAAACCTCTTTTCTTTGAAAAATAGGCAACCTCAGGTATTTTGTTATGGTAGTACAAAGCAGATTAAGAAAAATAGCATAAGTACTAGCAAAACATAAAACATATTTAGGTCTGTAATGCAGGGAACAGATAAGGATCATTAGTTGCAGCTTCAGCTGTAGCACGGGAACATTGTCTACCCCATAGAATTCATTTTAAAACAAAATTAAACTGTACTTGACCATCACTGTGAAGAATGAGGGGATAAATGTTTTGAATTGAAAAGGGACATAAGTGATTGTGAATGTTAAAGTGGCGGTATGCAGCAGATACCATTGCCATCCATCCATGTCCTCTCTTTCTCTCTCTTATGACTTCGGTGTTTATTTTCTGAATTTCCTTGTTTGAGGGTTTTTATTTTTTAAGATTTTTATTTATTTATTCAAAGGGCAGAGTTAAAGACAGATAGAGGGAGAAGCAGAGAGAAAGATCTTCTTCCTCTGGTTCCTTCTCCAAAAGGATGCAATGACTGGAGCTGGGCTGATCCAAAGCCAGGAGCCAGGAGCTTCGGGATCTCCCAAATAGGTTCAGGGCTCCAAGCACTTGAGCCATCTTCCATTGCTTTCCCAGGCCATAAGCAGAGAGATGGATAGGCAGAGGAGTAGTTGGAACACCAACAGCACCTATGTGGGATGCTGGTGCCACAGGCAGAGGCTTACCCTACTTTGCTGCAGTGCCAGCCCCATTTTGAGGGTTTTATCTTGCCAGAAGCACCGCAAAATTAGTGCCCAGTCACCATCTCCACACTCCCAAATGCCCCTCCAACCAACTACTGGTGACTGTGTATAACACCTCAGTTCCCTCAGGCTTAGGCAATGACATTTATTGAGGCAAGGAAGTTATGTTGCTCCATCTCCATCTCGTATCCAAAAGTGTGAAATATATCTTTACTTGTCTACTGGAAAAATGTAGAGTGTTTTCTTTAACCTCCCTTACCTCAAAAGTTACACTGGGGTGTGCATTTGGTGTAGATTATTAATGTACCATTTGGGACACCTTCATTCCATATCAGAGTTAATGGGTTTTAATCCTGCCTTGGTTTCTAATTCCAGCTTTCTGCTAATGTGTACCCTGGAAGGCAACAGATGATGGTTTTCAGTTACTCATGTGGGAAATCTGGGTTGAATTCCTACATCCTGGCTTTCATTTGATCCAGCGTGAGCTATTGCCTGCATTAAAGGTGTGAAAAAGTCAATATAAGATGGCATCTTTCAGTCTGTTTCTCTGTCATTCATATCCAGCCATCCATAAATACATAATACACATTTTTGATGAAAGTTACCACTGAAGCAGCAGTAAGAAAATAGAGGTGGAATATGTCCAGACTCTTCTCTAGAGGTGGGGCCAGACTAGAGCTAGGACATCCCATTACCTTAAAAGGCATGAGAGGTGATAGATACAGAGTAGAAATCTAGAGTTCTTTCCTTCAAGCACTATTCAGATTACTTATAAAATGTGACTTAATAACAAGTTCTAATGACTCAGATTAACAGGTCTCCAGTTTTGGGGTAAGAAACAATAAGAGATCAATAAGGAAACATTGAAAAGCTTTTGTCTTTATGGGCAGAGGTAGAGAATAGTGCAGATATATTTGCTTTTCTGTTCAAATTTGTTTATTTTATAATTTGAGTAGTTTTTTTAGTAACCATGTTTACTTGGTTTATTGAGTATCAGTTAATTCATGTGTAAATAACTTATACTAATGAAATGGTATTTAAGCAAGGAAGAAATTATTTGCTTTTTAGATCAGTATATACAGATATACATTTAATATATGTATGGACCCCACATGCAAGTGCAGGGAAAGAAGGTTCACCTTTTACAGACACTAAAATTCCTGAAATTCATGGCTATTGCACTGTTCCCAAGACCATACCTGACAATCTCATCACCTTTTATATTATGCATCAATCAATCAAGGCAGAAGTATATTAAATGCTAACTTGATTAAGAATTAAAAGCTAGTCAATTCTAATATATTACTCAAAAATAACTCAGCTGAAAGTTTTCCTCTCAGCTTGCAGATTATAAATATGTTTTCATGCTAGCAATCTCTTAAAATATGCATTATTCTACTTGAACTGATTAATAAAAACATCTCCTCAATAATAATGAGCCAAAAGGATGGCCACAAGAGAATATATATTGTCTTAAACTATTTTATCATAAGCATGATATTCACTTAAGATTGTAGGTATTGTTGAAATTGCAAACCCCTTAGCAACAGACTGAGTTATTTTTATAAAGCTTTGGAAACAAAATCTTAACCAATAGTGAGTTTACATTAATTAGAAATACACTGTGTCATTCTCATCTAGGATCATTTTGGTCTGCCCAAAATTTAGCTCCAAAAAGTTCCTGTTTAATTTTTAGTCATATTTTGGCACAGCAGAGACACTCACATTGTTGCCAAATTGGGCCAGATGGAAAAGTTGATCCGATGGCACTGCAGCTCTGTCTTCTTTTCCAAGTGTTTTGCTCCCCTTCTCTGTGTCCAAACCTGCTCATCCCCTGCATACAAAGTTCCATCAGACTAAGGCTAAGCATGAAGGATCCTCAAATTACCAAGAATGCAGTCTTCACATCAATAGAGTTTTGTTACCCATTGTCCTTATATAAACACAGGAATTGATTTTGTGAAACGTAAAAAATAAATACGAATACACAATATTAATTCTGACTGGTACAGATAAAGAAATACTGAAATCACATTGAATTTGTTACCTTTTCATTGACTGTTGTCATTTAATGGATGTAACACAAATATCTATGAAGCTTGTTTTGTGGCATGAATGTCACTGCTTTTGGATTTATGATGAATTTTAATAACAATAAATATTGAAGTAAAAGAAAAATATTTCAACTGAGAAGTACACTTAAATCACATGAACATATCTGTAGAATTTTGCCAAAATTCCTTAGCAAATGGATTGAATAATACTTATTACTGTTTTCAGTAAAACAAACTCTAAGATAGTTTTCCAATAGTAAAAATTTCCTTCCCTCTGAAATCTTGGAAAGTTTGTAAAAGTTATTATTCACAGGCACACATTAAAGACAGATCTTTAAAAATTATTTTTTTTTCTGGATAATCCCCCATAAACTATGTTGACTTTAAAAAGTTTCTAAAAGCTTGCTTTAAAACTTGTGTCACTGCAGTAGGGACAAATTTAAAAGTTTAAAGAAGGTTGAAAACTTATGTTCAATTATTTTATAACTTTTTTTAATATTTCTAGTTTAGAGGCATGCCTTCACTTTTTATTTTCTGTTTTTGTATTATTAGTAACAATACCAAACTAATGATGGCCAGAATTCTTTTTCTGGTCATTAAAACCTTCAGATTTCATCAGATACTGGTAACACATCAGGTTAATTTTTCGTTATTTGCTAAGCAAAGCATTTAAGAAAAGAAAACTAATTTTTTTAGAAACAGTTTTATCGAATCCTAAGATTTTTCTCATGTATACCTATGATAGAGAATTGCTTGGAAAATAAAGTGCATTTAGGGTAAGTCAAAGTAATGATTCTTTGTTGTCATTTCCCTAGTGTCTAGTCTGTCCAGACTTCAGTGAATAAGATAGTACCCTGGCATACAGGTGATATTTTATAACCTATTTACAGGCTATGGCAAAATTTGCATTTAAAATTCCTTTTTTTTTTTTTTAATTATTCCTTTGTTTGAAAGAGAGAAAGGGAAAAACAGAGAGAATGATCTTCCATACTCTGGTTCACTCCCCAAGTAGCAAGAATGGACAAGGCTGGGCCAGGATAAAGCCAGGAAGCCCCTGGGACACAAACCAGCACCCATCTGGGATACTGGCATTGCAGGCAGTGGCTTTGGCTGTTACAATGCCAGACCCTCTTTTATTCTTATTTTTATTTTCCCTCCATTTAAGGTTTCTTTATGATCAATTATAACATACTCAGAAGTGTACTTGAGAATGAAGAGAATGAGACAATATGTAAAATTTATAAAAATGCTAAATTTGGCTTTGGTTATATGAAATGGTCAAAATGGTCTCATGATTGAAACCTAGGAAGTAGTGTACCATTAAGTATTTAGTCTTAACATAGTAGAAACAATTCGTGATTTAGTTTAAAATCAGTGAGGAGATAAAAGAAAGACTATTTAACATGTTTAAAATCTGGGAGGGTAATTGGGAGGAGAAGATAAGTGGATACTAGAGTATAGTTAGGAGCAAGGAATTTTTTGGTTTTATTGCACAGAATGGTAAATATAGCTAATGTTAACATACTGTATATTCCTCTATTTTAAAAAGCTTAGAATACTGGATTTTGGATGTTTTCATTATTAAAAATGTTAAAATTACTTTACAGGATAAATATATTTACCCTGATTGGATATTACATAATATAAACATGTAGCAAAACATCTAATAGTACTCCATAAATATGCAAAATTTTTATATGTATGTTAAAATTTTAAAATAAAAATGAATAAAATAGCAAAAATATGAGTATATCTATGACCTACCAACATGCTTCTTAATATAAAATATCTTGTATTTCTTAGCTTCTTATCACTGTATACTGAAACATTGCAAGTTTAAGAATTATTCCATACCCAGGCATGATAATTTAACTGTCAGTTTCTGTCTCACAACAGTTCTTTGTGGTGGCCCCAGTGACACAGTGGTTCTCTTCCTGGACATCAAAGCGCTCTGGGACAACCATTAAAATCTAGATGGAGGCAACAATACCCTACAGCTTCAATTGGTGAAGTCTCACATGTGTAATGGAACCTGTGAGACACAGGACTAAGGAGGCCAAGGAGTGTGGCAACAGATTTCAGACAGTAGAGGCTGCAATGTGAGGTGACACTAGGTCAGTAGTGATGTCGTTTGACCACCAGGGCCTTGTACTCTAGGAATAGGAGGTGTGGCTATTATAATCTCCATGTGTTCAGACTTAATTTTCTATTTTCCTGGATAGTAGGTCTTGACTTTTGCTTATAGGTCTAACTAATCTCCCACTGTCTTGATGAATATCACCTCACTTCCATTTACTTGGCTGATTCAAACTTTTTACACAATTATTCTTTCCAGAATAGGCTTTCTCATTGTTTCTCAACGTGAATAGGCTGAGAACTTCCCAAATATTAAAATTCTGCTTCTCTTTTGATCAAGAGTCTGTCTTCAAATCATTTCTCTCTTTTCACATTTTTTTATATAAGCAGTTAGGAAAAAGCTTACTACTTAAAATATTCTGCTTAGAAATTTTCTCAACAAATTGTATTTCTCCCAACTTGTGCCTTCCACAAAACAATTGAACACAAACAATTCAGCCACATTCTTTGCCACTTTACAACAAGGGTATTCTTTACTCCACTTTCCAATAACATATATTCTTCATTTCTGTATGATGCATCGTTAAGATGGCATTTACTTTCTATATTTCTACCAACATTCTATTCATGACTACTCACATATTTTATAAAAATACAGAGCCTTAGGACCAGTTCTGTGGTATAGTAAGTTAAGCATTGACCTGACTTGCCAGCATCCCATATGGGCACCAGTTTGAATTCTGGCTGCTCCACTTCTGATCCAGCTCCCTGCTGATGGCCTGGGAAAGCAGGGGAAAATGACCCAAGTGCCTGGACCCCTACGCACATATTGGGGGCCCAGAAGAAGCTCCTGTCTCTTGGATTCAGATTGGCCCAGCTTGGGCATTTGCGGCCATTTGGTAAGTGAATCAGTAGATGGAAGACCTCCCTCTGTCTCTTCCTTTATCTGTCTGTAACTTTGCCTCTCATGTAAACAAATAATCTTTAAATAGAAAAAGAGCTTTTATTTATTCCTCTCATCTTCTCCTCCTGAGTCCTGATCAAAATCACTTTTGTCCCATGCATAGCAATGCCAAAATTTGTAATCATGCACTTCAAATCTCTTCTGGCTTCTATTACTGAGTTCTGAGCCAACCTAGATATTTATACTCATTTTTATTTATATTATTTGTATTTATATCTTATTTAGTTGATACACACAAACACATATATACAGACACACACACACACACACATATGTACCTCATCCATCTACTACATTACAGTAAATCTACATTTACTGCCTAAATGCCCACAGTAGCCAGAGTTGGGCCATGCCAAAGCTGGAAACCTGGAACTTGATCAAGCTACCCACATGGGAGGCAAGGACTCAACTACCAATTACTTGAGCCATCAATGTTGCTTCCCAAGGTTCATGGTGGCAGGAAGCTGTGATTGGAAGTAGAGTCAAGATGAATCCAGGCACTCCAGTACTCCAGGATGTGAGCATTCTACTCAGCTTAATCTTTGTGACATATGCCAGCTCCTCTGCATTTGCAGTACCAATTTCTGTTGTAGGCTTTTTGAGCTGCTATAACATGATATCATGTGCTTTGTTCCTAAAACTAGCATATTCCTATTAAATCTGTAACTGCATGATCTTGATCCTACAGCCATATTTTCTTCATGGAGCTTGATGCACCACCTACTGACCTATCAATCCGAAAATATGATACTTAAATGATAGAGAATTAATCATATAGATTGTGCTTTCAAAGAAAATGAAAATACTGTTTTTTCAGAAGAGATCTAATGGACAGAAACAAAAGACAAAGAAACACCCAGTCATTGATTTCATTATTTCATTTTCTCTAAATCTTGACAAACTTTTTTGCATTTTGTAGAAACATGATTGATACTTGTATCCCTTTAACAAATATTTAATGAATGCAAATTCTGTGTCAACCTTTTGGCATTATTTATTTTGAAATGATTTATTTATGACTTGCCTATTTCCAAAAGCTACTTGAGATTACTTTCTCAAGGTGACTTTTCTGCCTATTACTATTCATCATGATTTCATAGAATCCACACAGTAAGATAAGTTAGTGGTGGCTCCATTTCTTGCAAAGAGCTTCTTTGTTCACCAGGGATGTAGGATGTGTTGATTATTCTCTTTAATAATTTAAGGAAATTATCTTGCTCACAATTCAACTAATATTTGTTGAGGGAGTTATTTTTTTAGTAACCGTTCTGTTATACACTGAAAGTAATCAAGAAAGGAATAAGAGATGTTGTTCTCCTATTGTAATATCTTTGCAGGAGATACACAAGCAAACAGAGAAAAAATTCCTTGCCCTTGGGGACATTACATTCTTAAGCAACAAGACAGCGTGGAAAATAACTAAGAAACAGTATCAGACACGGAGAATAATGTTTAATGTTCATGAAATTATCATGAGAATCTGCTTAAATGCAGATTCCACTTCAGTAGAGCTAAGGAAAGAACTGATCTACATTTCTAACATACTCTCAGGTGATCCTGAGTGTTGCTGGCCACTGTACCATATGTTAAGTAGCAAGGAGACCATAAGATCTAAAATAGACTCTGTCAGCAACCAGTTGAACTAGTCACTTCATCTCTCTGGATTTAATATATTATATGTGGAAGAGTTTAAAGAAATAAACACATGTCTAATGCTCCTTGTAGCTCTAGCACTTTGGTCTGTTATGAGTTTCTATTTGTGTACATTTCTCTTTTCTGTTTTAACACTTTATCTCTTTCAAAGTTTATTTATGTCAAATCTGATTACATTATATAATAGCAGAAAAGGTCAATTCAATGATTGGCTGTCCTGCTTTCTAAGTTACTGACTCTTGCTTATCCATCCTTTTTTCCCATTTATCCAATCCTTTGAATGATTATTATATTATTTTATTAAAAACTTATCCCTCGTTAAATACTGTAGTTCATGTGAATTCCCTTTTAAGTTTTCTAGTTTTGTGTCTCATTTTCTCTATCCAATTTTCTATAATAAGTATATAAAAATTTGAATTTCTTATCTGTCAACATCACTAATATCTTATTCTATTTAAATAGAAACTGGCATTCCACAAAATGCCTTAAAAATAACATACTGGAGTATTTTACTGAAAAGCAAACATCTTTAATTTAATATTTCACTAGAAATAGATGTCCACATCAACTATTTATCTTGTCTAACTAATTCTTGGCCGTGGAATTGAGATACATCATTTAATAATCTCGTGAAGGTTTTTCCTTCAATGTCTTCTCCTCCAGTGCTTTATCACCAGCCTATCCTGTCTGCCACCACATTAATCAACTGTGTACTGAAAATATAACAAGTAAAGGCAAGCGTTGTCATCCAAATTTTGCACATATAACAAAACTCTGTTATAATTGTGAAATTGTATTCCTCATTTGTTTATACACATAAAACAGAGTTGGAAATTTTAAGATTGCCTAATAAGAAAAAAAGCACTTTTAAAAAGAAATTGATCTTCCTAAAGTAATAAAAGTCCTATCATCTAAGACTTTTATAGTTTCTTTTTTATGTAAAATGTTATACACAGAAAAAACTTAATTGTCTCTAATAGCCATGCTTCCATTTGTACCAGTAAATGAGTGTTTAAATTTTCTACTAGGAAAATTAACATACTTAGTCTTTCTCTGAATATATATAGATAACACATGATTTAAAATAAAGATACTGTCTACATTAAGGCAGCTAAATCAATAGCGTTAGAAGCTGATTCATGGGAAAGAACAAGTGGCCGTCAGTTAAAACACCTAACTTGTGAAGTCCATCCTTTCCTTCTTCTTGTCTTTAACACTGACAGATCTTATTTATAAGTACCAGTACTTATGATAAAAGTTTCATTTTAAGGCAAAGATATATTTTTAAAGGACACATAACACAAGAATAATACCACCATCCACCCTCCCCCTGCCAAAAAAAAAAAAAAGAAAGAAGGAAATACTTGCTCATGTAAAGCTACTGCACTTTCTTCCTCAAAGAAGGCATTTGGAAATTTCTCTCTTTTTGTTGAGAAAGTTACTCAATGAGCAATAAAACAGAGCAAATGGAGTTGAGGGGTTATTTAATACATCTATTATCTTTTGATATGATTTTGAAAAAAGACTATTTTAAAGGTAAAGTGACACACAGAAAGGATCAGATAGAGAGAATGAAAGAGAGAGAGATAGTAAGAGAGATCTTCTATCCACTGGTTCACGCACAAGTGGCCGTAATGTTCATATCTTGACCAGGCCAAAGCCAGATGCCAGCATCTCCATCCTAGTTTGCAACATGAGTGGCAGAGGCCCAAGCACTTAGGTCACATCTCTGCTTTCCCAAGAACATTAAAAGGGAGCTGGATTGGAAACAAATCAGAATGGCACTGTAATATGGGATGCCAACATCACAGTATCCTGTTCCACAAGGCTGTAACACAAAGCTCGTCCCCATAAGATATTTTGATGGATCTTTCATCATAGTATTAGGGAGCAATCAACAAGGGCACTAAAAACCACTTTGAGTGAACAAGCATAATTTAATGCATGGTTTCATAGATAATGGAAAGACTGGTTAATCAGGAGACACTATCTGTGAAACCAGGAAGTTAAGATTTTTCTGGGCCAGTGCTGTGGCTTAATGGATGAGGCCACCACCTGCAGTGCCGGCATCCCATATGGGCACTGGTTTGAGTCCAGGTTGCTCTACTTCCAATTCAGCTCTCTGCTATGGCCTGGGAAAGTAGTAGAGAATGGCCCAGGTCCTTAGGCCCCTATACCCACATGGGAGACCCAGAAGAAGCTTCTGGCTCCTGGCTTCAGATTGGCTGCTCTTATTTTTATGGAATCTAAGATCTTTTAAACCATACACAGCATTCTTATTGTATTATACAATGATAATAATAATAATAGCACCTACTAAATTCCAAAAATTCATGGAAAGCTAAATTAAAAGATACGTTTATTTTTGTTCATTCAGTATATTGAACTTATTCCACAATGTCTAAGCTCTCATTGCCTTCAGAAAAGATATCTGTCAACCTAATCTTACAATTTTGTTCAATAATGAGAATTTCTCTAATTTCTCTTTGAGTGCTTTAAATACTTGGATTTTGTCTATGGTGTGCTGTATTTTAAGTACTTTTAAAAATATTTAATTTATTTATTTGAAAAGTATAGTTACAGACAGAGAGAGGGAGAGACAAAGAGAGAGGTCTTCCATACTCTGGTTCACTCCTCAAATGGCTGCCATAGCTGGAGCTAAGCTGATCTGAAGCCAGGAGCAAGGAGCTTCTTCTGGGTCTCCCATACAGGTGCAGTGGCCCAAGCACTTGGGCCATCAGCAGAGAGTTGGATAGGAAGAAGAGCAGCCAGGAAACAAACCAGTACTCATATGAGATGCCAGCGCTATAGACAGATGCTTAGCCCACTATGCCAAAGTGTTGGTCCCAATTTTAAGTACATGTTAAAACTTTTTATATAAGATGAACAAATTTCATGTATTTTATATATATATATATATATATATATATAAATAAATTTAGGAACATAGTGATACTTCCCACCCTATCCTCCCTCCTACCCGTGCTTCACCCTCCCTCCTCTTTCTTTCTTGATTCTTTTAATTTTTACGATGACATACTTTCAGTTTAGTTTATAATCATTAGATTAACCCTCCATGAAGTAAAGAATTCAACAAAAAGTAAGAAAAAAAACCACTGCCCCACAATAGAGACTAAAACTGTAAAAAATAATCAATTCTCAAAATGTAAATTTAGGTCATATACGTTGCATTTTTTGTACTCTAGTAATTACCACAGATCAGAGAAAACATATGGTATTTGTCTTTTTGGGACTGGCTTTTTACACTAAATATAATATAGTATTCAGTTGCATCCATTTTATTATAAAAGATAGGATTCCATTCTCTCTTTTGGCTGAGTAGTATTTCATAGTGTATATATACTATATTTTCTTTATCCAGTCATTGGTTGATGAGCATCTGGGATGATTCTGTATCTTAGGTATTATGAGTTGAGCTGCAATGAACATGGGGGTACAGACAACTCTTTCATATGCTGATTTCATATACCAACAATTTGCACACAATAAACCTTTTCCTCAACAGTTGAGACAAGATTTATTCAAAGTCATTGCATCTTGAAGTTAATTTCATTTTTTTTAAGAAAATTAATTAACTTTAAAGAAGCACCCAAGAATGATACAACTTTTGGGAGCACTTAGACATAACTTTAATGTATGAAACAAGTATATCCTCCACTTAATACATTAAAAGAAAATAAGTCCTAAGAATAAGTTTTATCATTAATTAAGGAAGCACCTAAGAAAACAAGCAATAGAGTTAGACACTTAGGCCTAAATAAAACTTATGAGACATAAGAATATCCTCCAGTTAATACATTAAAATGAAATAAATCTTTGAGAACAAATTTTGCTGTTAATTCACATAATACAACTCTGAAAACAGAGGTATTGCATGGGAAGTTAGTACACTGTGACTCCTATTGTTAATTTAACAATTAACACTCTTACATATGACATCAGTGATCACCTGAAATGCTTGACATGAACTGCCTAAGCTATGGAAGCCTTTTGAATCCACAAACTCCATCAGTGTTTAGATAAGACCATAAGCAAAGTGGAAATTTTCTCTTCCCTTCAGAGAAAAGTACCTCCTTCTTTGATGACAACTTCTTTCCACTACGATCTCACCCACTGAGGTTCTCATGTAGGAAGCATTTTGCCACAGTATCTTGGCTTTCCATGTCTTCAATCCTTTGCCTTTTTCTTAACTGGATTGTTTGTTGTTGTTGAGTTTCTTGTGTTCTTTGTGGATGCTGGATATTAATCCTTTATCACTTGCATAGTTTGCAAGTATTTTCCCACATTCTGTTGGTTTCCTGTTAACTCTGTTGGGTGTTTCCTTTGCAGTGCAGAAGCTTCTTAACTTGATGTAACCCAGTTTGTCTATTTTTTGTTTTGATTGCCTGTGCTTCTGAAGACTTTTCCAAGAAGTCTTTGCCTATTCCAGTGTTTTGAAGTTTCCCCAATGTTCCACTCCAGTAATTTGATGGCATCAGATCATAGATTTAGATCCTTGACCCCTTTTGAGTTGTTTTGTGTGTGTGTGTGTGTATATATATAAGGAGTAAGGTATGGGTCTTGTTTTAAATTCTGCATATGGAGATTCAATTTTCCCAGCACCATTTGTTGAAGAGACTGTCCTTTCTCCAGGGATTGATTTTAGCTCCCTTGTTAAATATTAGTTGGTTGTAGTTGTGTGAATTGATTTCTGGGGATTCTATTCTGTTCCATTGATCTACATATCTATTTTTGTGTCAGTACTACAGGCTGTTTTGATTATAACTGCCTTATACTATGTCTTGAAATCTGGTATTGTGATGCTCTGACTTTGTTAATAAAGATTTCTTAAGCTATTCAGGGTCTGTCTTTTCACATGAATTTTAGCATTGTTTTTCCTAGATCTGAAAGAATGTCAGCATTTTAACTGGGATTGCATTGAATCCATATTATAATTTGACTCTTCTGTGTACATGTGGAATTATTTATTACTATTATTTAATTTTCAATTTTATGATTGAGTTAAAATATCTAAATATTTAGTGGAATAGAGTATGATATTTCAACATGCATACAGTGTAAACTGATAAAATCTGGTAAGTAGTATTTTAGATAAATGTTTCTATTTAAAAATTATTAAATTGCCTGCATGTGGATTTGATGTCTTTCAATTATACCTTTAAATAATACCTCAGTCCTAGTCCTCCCTCCCTACAACTCAATTTGGAATTATTCTAAACCATTACTATTTTTAAGGATTTTATGTATTTGCTTGAGAGGTAGAGTTATAGATAGAGAGATGGAGAGACAGAAAGAAACGTCTTCCATCCACTGATTCACACCTGAAATGGTCTCAACGGCTAGAGATAGGCCAATCTGAAGCCAGGAACCAGGAGTTTCTTCCTGTCTCCCATGTGGGAGCAGGGGCCCATCTTCTACTACTTTCTTAGGCCATAGCTAAGACCTGGATCAGAAATAGAACAGCCGGGACACGAACTGGTACCACAGGTTGAGACTTAACCTATAACACCACAGCACTGACCTCTAAGTCATTAATTTTTATGGCCTGAATCTTTTCATCATAAATATATTTTTTTATTAGTCTTCCTGAATTGTAAATATTTTTCTTCAGTTTTTAATTTGGCTTAATAAATTCTAAACTTCTAATGTTATTAGTTTATTCCAAATGTTATCCTGATTGTTCTCCAAATCTTAATATTATTCATTTTATGTATTATTATCTGAGAGGCAAAAATACAGGAGCTCTCATTCACTTGTTCATAATCCAAATGTCTGCAATGGCCTTAGTTAGACCTGGCCAATACCAGAATCTGTAAACTTATCCTATGTTTTCCATGTGGGTAGCAGAGACTCAGTTTCTTTATCCATCACCTGCTGCCTCCCAGGATCTGCATTAGTAGGAACTGAAATTGGGAGCTGGCCACAGCCTAAACTAAGGAAATCTTATATGGAACATGGCCATCCTAACTGGCCTTTAATTGCTAGGCTAAACACTTTCCTCTGTGTTTATTTTAAAGTTTCTTCTTCTTTTATAAAATAATTATAATTCCCATTAATGATATATTTGAAGATAGGTGTTGTTTTTTGTAATTTCCTCTCATGATTTTTATGGTGCCTTTTTTTTTAAAGATTTATTTTATTTATTTGAAAAAGTTACAGAGAGAGGTAGAGACAGACACAGAGGTCCTCCATCCGCTGGTTCACTCTCCAGATGGCTGCAATGGCTGGAGCTGTACCGATCCGAAGCCAAGAGCCAGGAGCCTCTTCTGGGTCTCCCACGTAGGTGCAGGGCCCAAGGACTTGGGCCATCTTCTACTACTTTCCCAGGCCATAGCAGAGAGCCAGATGGGAAGAGGAGCAGCCAGGATTAGAACCGGCGCCCACATGGGATGCCGGTGCCTCAGGCAAGGGCTTTAACCTGCTGTGCCACAGCTCCAGCCCCTATGGTGCCTTTTTATATATTTTTGTAAATTCATTTTACTATGAGATGCCAAAAATTTGCTCTGAATTGTATATATGGAATACTTTGAATCCAATTATACTTTTCTCTCGATCTAATTGCATTTACTTCTGTTACTTACAGCCCAGAGCCACTATGTCAGATTTGCAACTTTAGTTTATGTGTGTCACTCAGGTAGGCTGCCATCCTCTCTGAAGTCACATTTATTCTTCCTGTTGTCAGGGGAATAGGTTTTCTGGTTGGCTAAGAAGAAATATGACAATGGTTATGCCCTTTTTGGAATCTAAGAATTATTGAGATACGGGAATTCTTATGACTTCTATACTTAAAACTCTAAAACATATGTGGAAATAATAGTTCAGATTGTTAGGTTGGAAATAGAATTTCAAAGTCTTTCTATGTGCCTACTGTCATTCAGGCTGTGAAATTAATATTCCTTACTTTTTTGCCCCCCACCCCACAAATGGATTGAATAAGAAGATATTTTTTCACATTTAAATTCGATTGAATCATTTCTTTGGGAAGGGAAGAATGGATTAAGAGAGGAAGGGAAGGAAGAAGGCAGGTAGATGGGGGAACGCAGGGAGGCAAGGAGAAAGGGAGTGACAGAAAGAGAGCAAGCAAGCTCTTATTTGCTTATTCACTCCCTAAATACCCAAGAAAGACTAGGCTGAGCCAAATTTGGGAGCCAGTAACTCAATCCTGGTCTTCTATGTGGGTGACAGAAATCCAATTACTTGAGCCATCACCTGCTGCCTTCCAGGGTCTACATTAGTAGGAAGCTGGATTCAGAAGCCAGAGCTGAGTATAAAACTCATAAACTTCTTAAAGACCCCTTTCATTTTTAATTTTGTTTATTTTCAAGATATTGGAAAAACTCTTTTTCATCTATCCAAAATAACTTTCAATGTGCCTGTACTGAACAAAATTAGACAGTAACTATCCATTATCAAGACAATTGGACAGAATCTAAATTAAAAATATATCTTAGAATGTTTGGAAAAATAAAAAATACAGATTAATGCTACATTAAAGTAAAAAAGAAATTGTTCTGTTATATTTATTTATTTATTTATTTATTTTAAAGTTTTTACTTAATGAATACAGATTTCATAGGTACAACTTTAGGAATATAGTGGTTCTTCCCCCAATATCCACCATCCCATTGCCACTCCCGTCCCACTTCCTACTCAATCTCCCATTCCATTCTTCATTAAGATTTGTTTTTAATTAACTTTATATACAGAAGACCAACTTTATACTAAGTAAAGATTCCAACAGTTTGTACTCACACACACAATGTGTAAAGTACTGTTTGATAACAAGTTTTGCAGTTAAGTCTCATAGTACAACTCATTAAGGACAGAGGTCCTATGTGGGGAATAAGTGCGCAGTGACTTCTGTTGTTAATTTAACAATTAATACTCTTATTAATGATGTCAGTAATCACCCAAGGCTCTTGCTATGAGCTGAGCTGCCAAGGCTATGGAAGCCTTTTTGTTTAAAATTTTATTTATTTATTTAAGAGGTAGAGTTATAGACAGTGAGAGGGAGAAACAGAGAGAACGGTCTTCCTTCCATTGGATCACTCCCAAAATGGCCACAATGGCCAGAGCTACGCTAATCAAAAGCCAGGATCCAGGTGGTTCTTCCTGGTCTCCCACATGGGTGCAAGGGCCCAAGGTCTTGGGCCATATTCTGCTGCTTTCCCAGGCCACAGCAGAGAGCTGGATTGAAAGAGGAGCAGCTGGGACTAGAACTGGCACCCATTTGGGATGCTGGCACTGCAGGCAGAGGATTAACCTACTGTGTTATGGTGCCGGCCCCAGAAGCTTTTTGAGACCATAAACTCTGTCAGTATTTAGCCTGGGCCATAAGCAAATTGGAAGTTCTGTTCTCCCTTTAGAGATAAGTACCTCCATCTTTGTTGGGCCCTTCTTTCCACTGGGGTCTTACTCACAGAGATCCTTCACGTAGAACATTTTTTCCACAATGTCTTGACTTTCCATGCCTGAAATGCTCTTATGGGCTTTTCAGCCAGATCCAAATGCCTTAAAGGCTGATTCTGAGGTCAGAGTGCTGTTTACGGTGTTTGTCATTCTATTAGTCTGCTATGTGGACTGCTTCCCATGTTTTAACATTTTCTCTTTTTTACTTCTATCTATTGTAATTACCAGATACTGGTCTTATTTATGTGATCCCTTTGAAACTTAATCCCATCTATATGATCAATTACACACTTAATATGGTGGTCAATTTTCCACATAACATGGCATTAGTACTAGCCAGCTTAATGGGATTTGGAGTCCCATGGCAAGTTTTTAGCTTTATTCTTAGGGGTAAGTCCATGGGAATGTGTGCCAAACTGTACAACTCCTTCCTCTCTTATACCACTCATTTTTTACTGGGATCTTTTTTCAATTGACTTTATACACCTATGATTAATATTAAGTAAAGAGTTCAACCAATGCTATTAAGTAAAAAAAATAAAATAATTATAACAATAAAATAAAACAATAAGCTGTTCCTCAACAGTCAAGACAAGGGCAGTTTAAGTCATTGCTTCTCATAGTGCCAATTTCACTTCTACAGGTTTCCTTTTAGGTGCTCTGTTTTTATCACAGATCAGGAAGAACAAATGGTATTTGTCCCTTTGGGACTGGGTATTTCACTAAGTATGATGTTTTCCGGATTCATTCATTTTGTCACCAATAACCAAATTTCATTTATTTTTTTACTACTGTGTAGTATTTCATAGAGTATATTTCACATAATCTTTATCTAGTCTTCCATTGATGGGCATTTAGGTTGATTCCATGTCTTAGCCGTTGTGAATTTTGCTGCAATAAACATGTGGATTCAGAGAACTCTTTTATTTGCTGATTTCATTTCCTTTGGGTAAATTCATAGGAGTAGGATGGCTGGGTCATATGTTAGGACTATATTCGGATTTCTGAGGTATCTCTAAACTGTCTTCCATAGTGGTTTTACCAGTTTGCATTCCCACCAACAGTGGATTAGGGTAACCTTTTCTCCATATCAAATCCAGCAATTGTTGTTTGTTGTTTTCTGTATGAAAGCCATTCTAACCAGAGTGAGGCGAAACCTCATTGTGGTTTTGATTTGCATTTCCCTGATGGCTAGTTATCCTGAACACTTTTTCATGTGTCTGTTGGCCATTTGGATTTGCTTTTTTGAGAAAAGTCTGTTTTAAATCCTTTGCCTATTTCTTGACTGGGTTGTTTGTTTTGTTGTTTACTTTTTGATTAGTTTATATATTCTGGTTATTAATCCTTTATCAGCTGCATGGTTTGCAAATAATTACTCCCAATCTGTTGCCTCTTCACTTTCCTGACTGTTTCTTTTGCTATACAGAAGTTTCTCAATTTGTTGTAATCCAATTTGTTAATTTTGTCTTTGACTGTGTGTGCCTCTGGAGTCTTTTCCAGGAACTCTTTGCCTGTGCCAATGTCTCACAGGGTTTTCCCCAATGCTCTCTGGTAATTTGATGGAATTGGGTCATAGATTTAGGTCTTCAATCCATTTTGAATGGATTTCTGTGTAAGGTATAAGGTAAGGAGTCTGCTTGATACTTCTGCATTTCAAAATCCAGTTTTCCCAGCACCATTTGTTGAAGAGACTGCCCTTGCTCCAGGGAATGGTATAGCTCCTTGGTTGATTATAAGTTGGCTGTAGATTCTTGGATTGATTTCTGGTGTTTCTATTCTGTTCCATTTGTATATCCATCTGTTTTTGTACCAGTGCCAGGCTGTTTTGATTATAACTGACCTGTAGTATGTCTTGAAAGCTGGTATTTTGATGCCTCCATCGTTGTTTTTGTTGTATAAGATTTCTTTAGCTATTCAAGATATCTTGTCTTTCCAAATGAATTTAAGATCTTTTTTTCTATATCTGAGAAGAATGTCTTAGGTATTTTGATTGGTATTGCATTGAATCTGTAAATACTTTTGGATGATAGACATTTTGATGATATTTTTCTTCCAATCCATGAACATGGAACTTTTTTCCATTTTTTGTGTCTTCTATTTCTTTTTTTAATATTTTGTAATTCTGATAGTAGAGATCTTTGATATCTTTGGTTAAATTTATTCCAAGTTATTTGTTTTATTTTTGGATATTATGAATGGGATTGATCATAGAAGTTCTTTCTCAGCCACGGCTTGTCTGTGCATACAAAGGCTGTTATTTTTTTGTGTTTTGATGTTATATCCTGCTATTTTACCAAACTCTTCTATGAGTTACAGTAGTCTCTTAGTGGAGTCTTTTGGATCCACTATATATAGAATCATATCATCTGCAAATATGGATAGTTTGACTTCATCTTTTTTCTGATTTGAATCTCTATAGATTTCTTTTTCTTGTCTTATGGCTTTGGCTGAAACTTCTAGGACTGTACTGAATAGCAATGGTGAATGTGGGCAACTTGTCTGGTTCTGTATCTCAGTGTGAATGCTTCCAACTTTTTCTCAATCAATAGGATGTTGGCCATGCAATTTCATAAATTGCCTTGATTGTGTTGAGGAATGCTCCTTCTAAACTCAATTTGATTACTGTTTTCATCATGAAAGGGTCTTGTATTTTTTTCAAATGCTTTCTCAGCATCTATTGAGATAATGGTATGATTTTTTTCTTCTATTTGTTAATGTGATGTATCATATTGATTAGTTTGTGAATGTTGAACCAATCCTGCATACTAGGGATAAATCCCAATTATTCCATGTGAATGATCTTTCTGATGTGTTGTTTGATTCAATTGGCCAGAATTTTGTTGAGAATTTTTGTGTTTGTGTTCATCGGGGAAATTGGTCTGTTGTTCTCTTTCTCTATTGCATTTTTCCATGTTTAGGAATTAAAGTGATGTTGGATTCATAGAATTTGGGAGGATTTCCTCCTTTTCAGTTGTTTTTGAAAAACTTGAGAAGTATTGGAGTTAGTTCTTCTTAAGTGTCTGTTGAATTCAACAGTGAAGCCGTCCAGTACTGGGCATTTCTTTGTTGGGAGGGTCTTTATTGCTGATTCAATTTCTTTCTTGGTTATGGGTCTGTTTAGGTTCTCTTTGTCATCATGGCTCAATTTAGGTAGTTTGTATGTGTCCAGGAATCTATTTCTTCTAGGTTTCCCATTTGTTTGTATATATCTCTTTGTAGTAATTTCTGATGATTCTTTTTATTTCTGTGGTGTTTGTTAAATTTCCTTTTCATCTCTAATTTTATTGACTTGGGTCTTCTCTCTCTTTTTTTGGTTAGTTGGGCCAATGGTGTGTCAATTTTGTTTATTTTTTTCAAAAAATCCAGCTCTTCATTTTGTTAATCTTTTGTACTGTTATTTTGTTTTCAATTTTGTTGATTTCTTCTTTTACTTTAATTATTTCTTTTCTTATGTTAGTTTTTGGTTTGGTTTACTATTGTTTTTCCAGATCTTTGAGATGCATAGATAGTTCATTTATTTGGTGCCTTTCCAGTTTCTTGATGTAGGCACCAATTGCTACAAACTCTGTTTTTGCTGTATACCATAAGTTTTCATATGTTGTGTTATCATCTTCATTTATTTGCAGAAATTTTTTGATTTCTTCTATGACCCATGTTCATTCAGGAGCATCTTGTTTAGTCTTCACATGCCTGCATATGTTCTAGAGATTTCTGAGTTGCTGATTTCCAGTTTTATTCCACTGTGTTCTGAGAAGATACATGGTATGATTTCAAATTTTTGAATTTGCTGACTTTCTTTATGGCCTCACATTTGGTAAATCCTAGAAAAAGTTCCATGCACTGGAGAGAAAAATGTGTACTCTGTGGCTATAGGGCGGAAGGCCTGCATGACTATTGTTAAGTACCTACTTTGCACTGCCATGTTTCTGTAAACATTCCTATTTATGTGTTTTGGATTTCGTTTTACTTTTGCCTGGTTATTTTCTATGCTCATCTTCTTCTGTAGTGATGTTCCTGTTTCTGTGTTTCTGTGTGTAGTACATTCTTGAGCATCTTTTGTAGAGATGGGTGAGTAGTTACAAATTTCTGCTTATTGTGGAAGATCCTTATTTTTCCTTCATTCATAAATGAGATTTTTGTAGGGTACAGTATTCTGGGTCGGCAGTTTTTTTCTCTTAGGACTTGGAATATGTCTCTTCATTGTATCTTTCCCTGTAGCAATTGTGATGAGAAGTCCAGAGTCAGTCTTATTGCATTTCCTCTGAATGTGATTTGTTGTTTCTTTTGTGCACATTTTAAAATCTGTTCTTTATGTTTCACTGAGGAGAGTTTGCCACAATGTGTTGTGGTGAAGTTCTTTTCTGGTCATGTCTATTGGGAGTTCTGTGTACTTCCTGAAATTGGATGTCTCTTTGATTCTCCAGATTGGGGAGGTTCTCTGTTATTATTTCATTAAAAAGGCCTTCTAATCTGTTCTCTCTTTCCACACCTTCCAGAATTCTTAGGATATATAAGTTGAATCATTTGATAGAATCTTGTAAATCTCTAACCTTTTAATTTTATAATTTCTTCTTATTGTATTTGGTCTTACTGTATATTTACAGAAATCTGGCTTCTAGTTCTGATATTCTTTCTTCTGTCTCTTCTAATCTATTGTTAAAGCTTCCCACTGAGCAAACTGTTGAAATTTTTACTTAATGTATACTAAACTGATCTTCTGTATATTAAGATAATCGAAAATGAATCTTGATGTGAATGGAAGGGGAGAGGGAGTGGGAAAGGGGAGGGTTGCAGGTGGGAGGGACGGTATGGGGGGGAAGCCATTGTAATCCATAAGCCGTACTTTGGAAATTTATATTCATTAAATAAAAGTTAAAAAAAAAAAAGCTTCCCACTGCATTTTATTAGATCTATTGAGTCTTCATTTCTAGTATTTCATTATGACTTCTCTTTAATATTTCAGTTTCTTGGGAGCACTTTTTATTTAGATCATCAATTTGTTTCTGATAGGTTCTAAGTAATCTGACAAGTAATTTTATGAATTCCTTTTCTGGCATATCCTTGATCTCTTCTTTAGCTTTCTATTATTTAAGAGTTGTAGTGTTCCTTTGGGGGGCTCATAGTGTCTTCCTTATTCTTATTCAGGATTTTTTCTTTGTTTTTTGATTTTTGGTATTTCTGGTTGGTTTTGCCTTTAATTTGTGTCTTTGTGCTTCTGGTGAGAGTTCCCTCTGCTATGAGCTGCTTTGTTTCTGTGCTTTGCAAGTGGAAGCACACATCCCCACCTCCTGGAGCCCTGCTCACTTCTAGATTGTAGTGGAGTCGGTTATAAGACCTCTGGTGCACTAAGCCCCACCTACTGGGGCCAGGCTCACTTCTCACTGGTGTGTGAAATGAGCTTGAGTTTTCTATGTTTAGGACTTCTCTATTGTACAGCTTGTATGGTGGGGAGGAAATTACTCTGAAATGTTGTGATTCTCATTCCTGGGTGGGGGTGTTGTGAGGTGGCCCCCTGCAGTTGATGAGTGTGTGCATGGGAGGCAAATGCCACAACCCTCTGCTTGCATTAAAAATGTAAACAATCAAGATCGCATCTACCTGCTGGCTACAGGTCCTGTCAGATGGAGGGTGGAGACATAGGTGGACAGAGGCATGCCCTAACTCTCCATTTATTCCCCTCTACTTTCTCTTTCTTCCTCTCGGAGTGTCAAACACAGTTTGCCAGGCTCCCTTGCCTGCCTCTATTTTGCCCCACATGACTCAGAAAGTCCTGTTGCTATACAGCCATCTTGGCTCCTCCCCTTCTAAAGTGTCAGTTCTGTTATATTTAGATGGTGTAGTTTACTTCTGACATTTATATCCACTAAATAGTTCTCAAATCTACAACTGACAGATATTACAGTATGAATTTTTAAGCCACTGATTGCTTTTCAAATAATATTTTTGGTAAGAATTAGATTTTCCTATACATATCTTTGCATAATACAATAGATTTATCACCTTTCACTCTTAATGAAATTTTTTTATTATTTTCATGTATAATATACAAGAGAACTTCATTTCATGGCAATCCTACTGTTAAAGGCCAACTTTTATGCTGAATCAAAAAACATAAATATCTTTAACTGTATATCTGGCTGGAAAACAAGAGAAATCCACATCAAAAATTATGGGAAAGTATAACCTATAAAACCAGTTATGTTCCAAAGCTAATAATTGATCTTTTTAAAATTTATTTATTTTCTTGTAAGTCAGAGTTATAGAGAGAGAAGGAGAGGCAGAGAGAGACAGAGAAAGGTCTTCCATCTGCTGGTTTACTCTCCAATTGGCTGCAACAGCCAGAGCTGTGCCAATCCGAAGCCAGGAGCCAGGAGCTTCTTCCAGGACTCCTAAACCAGTGCAAGGGCCCAAGGACTTGGGCCATCTTCTACTGCTTTCCTAGGCCATAGCATATAGCTGGATTGGAAGTGGAGCAGCCAGGACTCAAACTGGCGCTCATATGGGATTACAGTATGCCAGGCGGTGGCTTTACCTGCTGTAGCACAGCGCCAGCCCTGCCAATAATTGCTCTTATTGCATCTATCCATCCTTTGTAGCTTGGAAGTTTTGGGTGAAGTCATCCAAAACTGGAAACAAAACCTGGATCCAGTGCAAGATTGGAAGAGTTGTCACAAGAAAGAGACAGGAACCCAAAGTCAGCATTTAGTAAAAAAGGATGAGCTAGGAAAATCTTTCTTATTAAGTGCTGATGTAAAATATTATAGGATACAGTACATCAAGGACTTCAAAAGAGCCACTTCCATTTTCTTTCAAAAGCTTGAAATTCAGCAGTTGGCTGGGTTTGGAATTCTACTGTGCCACTTACTAGTTGTGCAAGTTATTCAAACTAAAGCAACTTAATGTGTACTCTTTGTGCTGCAGGTTTGCATTTGTGCAAAAAATATATAAAAATAATGCTCACTTTATAGAACTGTCATGAGATTAAAGTGATTACCATATACATACATTACTCAAAATTGTTCCTGGCACATGGCATAATAGCTAGCTATTATTATTATGTTCATCTGCGGCACTGTAATGTATTTACTGAGAGGATGAGCTTTATTCCATTTCATTTCATGGTGCTTACATGACCTAAACTAGTGAGTCTGAGATCTTCTTTGGGTCTTTTGGACTTGAGTCAGTCCCTTTGTGGTGGGTGGACTCCTAGGTATGAGTTAATGGCTGGTGGAAATCGTGATTTCTGTCATTCACATTATGATGCTATAGAAGAGGAACAAGACAATATGACATATTGAGTCATTTTTTTCTTTTTTTTTTCCTGTAGCTTCTGAATGCTTGCCACCCTTCATTTTTGTGAATGGTCTTATCCAATTACTCCTTTCTTTGTAAGTGTTTTCAAATTATTTGCCTGCTACTTAACGCTATTTAATATTACACATGACTCTCACATGTAGCCATTTTATAAAACATTGAAATATTTTGTGGCACAGAAGTCAATAATAGAATATATCTGTCAACTTCTATTTACTAATTGTGTAATTCTTTTAAATACTGTGTTAGCAGTGGACATGTGCAGACAATGTGCTAAGACTGTGTTTCCTGATTACAGCACAGGTCTCCGGGTTATCTAAATCTTAACATATTTTAACTGTTAATAAAGTTCAGAGATAACACTCCAAAGCAGAGTTACTAGTGCCTTGCATAGTTAGAATTCCTTCCTATGAAAAGCTTAGTCTAAATATATGCACAAAGTTTGGTTAGTGGTAACCTTCTGATACTGAGTTAGAAAAAGCACGAAGTCATTGACAGCTGCGTATATTACCCTAGTATATAATAATTACATGTAAAAATACATTAAATATGTGAATATCATGTATATACTATCACTATGATGATTTGTTGATAATTCACAGTAGATGATGAACTCTTAGAGAAAAGGAACAAATAGAACAATATTTGCACATTCTGGAAATTTTTGTTGAATAGAACATGTTACACCTTCTGTTTTTGAGTTCTTCCTTCTCTAGCATAATCATTGACAATTATGGTGGCAGTTTCAGATCCCAAAAAGTATGTTTCCTCTGAACGTAAGAGTTCGACAGATTGAGCCCCATATTTTCTCTACCTTTCATTTGGTATCTGCATTAGTTTCAATATTGGCATTCTGTGATGAGGAGGCCAGTATCAAACAGATACAAATTTAAAATATTCAGCTTCCCATTGATATAACACCATAAATCATTCTTTTACAAATTGCAATAACTTGAGTAATTTAAATTATGTAAAAATCATATTTATAATAAAAATAGTGTTTAGCGTTTAGACATGCTTAGCTATACAGATATACATAATTAAACTAAATGTGTGCTTTCTAATTTAAGTTTATTTTAACACAAAAGAAATTTATATGAATCAAAAATGAGATTCAGTATGGGCATTTACATATACACATGTGAACTCTTTGGGGGAACAGCAATTACATTAGGCATAACAAAGATGTGAAGAGGAAATAGTATATAAAGGGCTGATGGTTTTGAAAGTTTTGGAGGGGGCAAAGGTTAGGCTCTGGAGATAGACAAAAATAAATTCTAGTTCTTTCATATACTCGTTGAATGATTAGGTCATATTTTAGCTTTGTAAGAATCCTTTATCTCAACTCTGCAAAATATAATTGTACTTTCATTGAATTGTTGTGGAATTACAAGAAATAATTTTTTAAATAGCAAGCACAATGGTTAATGTATGGTAAATTAATAATGAACAGTAGTAGAATGCTGAAGAGGTAAAAATAAACAAGAAAACAGTTAAAAAAGAAAAAAGGAAGATTGAAACATCAAAGATACAGCTGATTGCAGAAATTCATGTGCAGGGTTATTTTTCAATTTACTTCAGTGATACAAAAATGCAAATAAAGAAAAATTTGCTGCCCTAGCATATAACTGAGTGTCCTATTCTTTGAAGAAAATCAACGCTATTATCTCACAGCTCTAGTGATTTCATTTATAGCATGCATATGCATTCTGCCTTTAAGGAGATTCATCCTAATCCCAATAGTGAGATAGTTTTTCTTGACTACCTCAAAGTAATCTTGAAACATAGTCAATGTTCACAGAAATCACATTCCCTTCTGTTTTTTTTCACAACTGTAATATACTCCTAGATTGTCTTTTCTGACCCTCTTTTTTTTTCACTATGATGTTTTCCATCAGTTACTGCTCTGTATTAAACACACTAGCAATGCTCTTTGTGGTTGATTATAGGGATCTAGTTTCAATTTAAGACATTCTTGTCTAGGTTAGTTAGTGAATTAACTTTTTTTTCCTTATAGCTATAAAATTACACAACCCATGATGGTACCACTGTTCAGAATCAGCACTGGAAATTTTATTAATAGGGTTTGTGTCAGATTCCATAATATGTGGAGATGATACTTTTTTATTTTTATTTTTTTATTTAGTAAATGTAAATTTCCAAAGTACAGTTTATGGATTACAATGGCTCCCCCCTGCCATGATTTCCTTCCCACTCGCACCCCTCCCATCTCTCGCTCCCTCTCCCATTCCATTCACGTCAAGATTCATTATCAATTATCTTTATATACAGAAGATTGATTTAGTATATATTAAGTAAAGATTTCATCAGTTTGCACCCACACAGAAACACAAAGTGTAAGATACTGTTTCAGTACTAGTTATAGCATTACTTCACATTGGACAACACACTAAGGACAGATCCCACATGAGAAGTAAGTGCACAGTGACTCCTGTTGTTGACTTAACAAATTGACACTCTTGTTTATGGCGTCAGTAATCTCTCTAGGCTCTAGTCATGAGTTTCCAAGGCTATGGAAGCCTCTTGAGTTTGCCAACTCCGATCTTATTCCGACAGGGTCACAGTCAAAGTGAAAGTTCTAGATGATACATTTTAAGATGCTCTAAAGCTAACATATTTTTAGCCCCTTAAATATATTTGAAGTTAAACCAAAAAGTAACTTCTGACCCACCTTTTCTCCATGTCCCACTTTGCAGGATGGAAGCCATGTCAATAATGAGTTAGAAGGATAATTATAACAGTAAAGGCAAGCTACAGCTATCAGCATGTTTTGTTAAACCTAAACTAAAGTGAGATAGGATTTTTAAACTGTTTGTAGCTGTGTTTGCCAAAAGCTAATTAGCAGGATTAAGCTGAGGAATTTCTGTTTTCCCATTGGGCAAACTAAAACAACATTCAGAAAGATACCCGTATCTAATCTTAAATTAGTCCTGTGCTGCTATGTTATATCTAAACTTTAAAGCAGGTTTAAAATACATCAATAGAGTGAAGGCTATGATAGTCTCCTAAATGACTATTACAGATTGATAACAAAATAATGAATAGGTAAATAGTTTATACTTTAAAAGTTATAGAATAAAAGAGAGGACATTTCTGAAGGTTCACATTATTTTTAAGAGTAATATTTTAAAAAATTTACTCTGAGGCATACATCCAAATTTAACCAAGTAAACAATTTAACTTCATAAAACACTAAATTGATGCTGTGAAATGCTGCTTTTCATGCTAACATTATTGTTTTTATTATATATTTTATAGAAAATATAACAGTATTTTACAGTATATTGAAAATTCTTATTCTATTTATTATGCTATGATTTTCCTAACATATCAGCAGTATACATTAAGAGAAAGGCTGCAGCAGTGAGAAGAAGTATTTAACACTATGATTTCAACTGTTAATATTTAGGACATTTTCACTATCTTAAATTATTGCAAATATATTGGGTCCATAATTTACATAAATAAAATTTCTAATTGGAGACATTTTTAGAAGTTCTTACACAGGTATTACCCTCAGTCTTCTATTTGGAATGAGTACATTTTTTTTTACTTTTAAAAAATGTTATAAAGTAGCATTATAGTTAATTAATGGACATCCATAGTAACATAAATTACAAACTTTCAATTTGTTCAAATACTCATGAGTAACTTATTACAATTTATTTGTATTTGTATTTTAACCTCTTTAAATGAATTATGCCTCTATAATTAATTTCCATTATTTACTTATTATACAACATAAAAAATAAATATCCTGTAATAATTCATATAGAGGATTCTCAACCTTGGTACTGTTGTCATTTGGGCTGGATGATTTTTTTTTTTGTGGGGTAGGGGACCATGCTATGTAATGTAGGACAGTTGGCCACATGGCTGTCCTCTACCAGTAGAGTGGCACCAGCACCTTCCCAGGCATGACAACCAAAAGTATACCTAGATGTTGCCAGATGTCTCCTGAAGCAGAAAAGAACAAAATAATTACCTACTGTCCATTGAGAACCACTAGTTTACACTGTGTCAAGATATAAAATGATTGAAAATTTTATCATACCAAAATCATTAGCAATTTAAATTTGACAACATTTATGTAAAATTAATTTTTAACAAGTATTAAACAGTAAATATTGAAATATTTTAGCAAATATTAACATCTTCATTTTGAAACATAATATACTATGAAATATATTGTTCACAATATTATTAAAATGAAAGCATGATATTCATAATTCTATTGAAATACAAAGTATAACAAACTTACATATTTAGTTCATACTATTTGATCATTCTTGACAGATTTAAACACCCATTAAGCCATCACAATGATCATGATATTGGAACTTTTAAGAGTATCAAAATATTTTCTTATTCCTCCTTTTTAAATATAGGATTTTCTCTATTCTCAGTCTCAGGTAGTCACTGATCTTCTATATGTCACAGTAGATTTGTCTGGATTTTTAAATACATAAAATTCAACATCACTCTTTTTTTCTGGTCAGTTTCACTAAGAATAATGATTTTTAAAATTTGTCTATGTTGTGCTTATCAGTAGTCACTTCTTTTTATTGCAAAGTACTATTCTTTTTTTACAGATATCATCATAATTAGTTTATTTAACTATGTTGAACATTTGGGTTATCTGCATTTGGAATATTCCAAATCAAGCTTCTCTGAAGCTTTGTCTACACATACAATTTTATTTCTGTTAAGGTAGTTACCTGAGTGGAAGGGATGGACTACACAGGAGGTATTTGTTACGTTTCTTTCAGCAGTATGTGGAGGATGGCCCAGGTCCTTGTTTTCTGCTATCCACGTGGGAGACCAAGGAGGAGCTCCTGGCTCCTGGCTCCTGGCTCCTGGCTCCTGGCTCCTGGCTTCAGCTTGGCTCAGCCTTGCTGTTGGCAATCATCTAGAGAGTGAACCAACATATTGAAGATTTCTCTCTCTCATTCCCTTCCTCTGTATAACTGAATTTCAGATAGATAGATAGATAGATAGATAGATAGATAGATAGATAGACAGATAAATAATTTTAAAAAAGACTTAATTTCTTCATTTTTGATTCTTGCTTTGATGAACTGCTCTGATACCAGGCAAGTTAAATTTTCTTTTTCCAGCTCAGCTCAGGTCCTGGCAACCTTTCCACAATTTTCCCTCTCATTGGAGTCTTAGCTCAATTCTTACTTTCTCAGTATCTCTTTGCTACCATTAAGCATTTTTTCTGTATTTATCTGAATTGTAAAGTTATTTTCAATGGACATGCTGTTCTATTGCTATCTAATCAAACCTACCCAGAAGTGTAATTTCAACCCACTGCCCTTTTTTGTTGTTGTTGTTTTGTTTTTTGTCAGAAGGCAGATGGGGAGTTTTGGGTGTTAGTTTTTACAGCTTCTACTGAAGTCACACTTCACACTCTCATCGATGTCTATTGATAAAAGAAAGTGACATTGCTGCATCTAACTTCTAGTGAGTAGGGGAGTGAAATTGCACTAGTTCTTAGAAACTGGGAGAACCAGAAGTACATTTTGAACAGTGCCAGTGATTTATACATTCAAATGAGTCCAACCCTGAAAAATCCCTAGTGGATCTGATGACCTTGATGAGAAATGACTAACTTGTATGAGGTGGTAGAAACTGTATGAGAAGGAACTATGGGATAATTAAGAAATAAAGATGGGGCTGGTGCTGTGGCACAGCAGCTTAAGCTGACACCTGCAGCGCTGGCATCTCGTTTAGTCACTGGTTCAAGGCTGGCGGCCATTTGGGGACTGAACCAATGGGAGGAAGACCTTTCTTTCTGTCTCTCTCTCACTGTCTTTAACTCTACCTGTTAAATCAATAAATTAAAAAAAAAGATTAAAACTTAAAAAAAAAAAAAAGTCCCAGCTGCCCCACCTCCAATCCAGTTCCCTGCTAGTGCACCTGGGAAAGCAGTGGAAGGTGACCCAAGACCCTGGACTCCTACCACCCATCAGGGAGACCCAGAAGAAACTGCTACCTCCTGGCTTCAGACTGTCCCAGCTCCGGCCATTGCAGCCATTTTGGGAGTGAACCAATAGATGGAAGATTCTCTCTCTCTCTCTCTCTCTCTCTCTCCCTCCCTCTCTCCCTCCCTCTCCTTCCCCCTTCTCCCTCTTTCTAATTCTGTCCTTCAAATAAATAAATAAATAAATAAATCATAAAGAGAAATACACCTACTGCCTTTCAACTAAATAGCCTCAAAGTTCTACTTAACACTTCTGATTGCATTTCATTAACCAAATATCATTATTGAGAACCTTGTCATCTTGGGTTTTCTTAGGAGGGATAAGAGAGAAATGCCTATTAAGACAAGCAACTCCTAGTCTTTTCCACATATGTACATTTCTGCTTTGGGTTTCATATTGCATTTCTGCTTGATCCTCTTCATCCTATCATGCATGTCTAACACTGACTGTATTTCTTAAGTAAGATGTAAGAGATGTTCTACTTTCAGGTTAGGGTCCTGAAGCTGGTGGCATGACCAGAGATTAAATATTTTATAAATTATCAACCATTAGTGATTTGGGGTTGCCAAAGAGAGTTATAATATGAGTAAGTTCTGAAGATTTAATTATATTATGATTATAGTTAATAATATTGTTATTCATTTGAAATTTGTTAAGAGTGTAGATTTCAAGTGCTCCCTCAATACTCATACACACACACACATACACATACACAGTAGTAACCATGTGTGATGATGGATGTGTTGATTATTTTGGTTGCAGTAATCACTCCACAGTGTACATACATCAAATCATCACATGATATGCCTTGAACATATACAGATTTGTTAATTTTATATTAATGGATATCCAAAAATGAATAAAAATAAAATACTTCCAAAATATTAAACATAATGTTATATACTTTGCAAATTTGAAATATATTGAACTAAATGAATGTATTCCTTCAATTTCATAAATACTATGTGGTTTATAGTTCAGATATTTAATGTGTCCCTGGAATAGTCTAATTTTGATTTTTCAAATTTTTTTTGTCATTATTTAGACTCACCAAAACAGACAGCAAAAATGGTTGATACTAAAGTCATTTCAATTTTAGATATATTTTATTATTATAATGATATACCTTTCTTTATATGCCATATTTGATGATAGAAAAAACATGAACTAAAATTTTCATATAGAACTAGTGTTTTCAGGGCCGGCGACAAGGTACACTAGGTTAATCCTCTGCCTGAGGTGCCAGCATCCCATATTGGCACTGGTTATAGTCCTGGCTGCTCCTCTTCCAATCCAGCTCTCAGCTGTGGCCTGGGAAAGAAGTGGAGGATGGCCCAAGTGTTTGGGCCCCTGCACCCATATGGGAGACCCGGAGGAGGCACCTGGCTCCTGGCTTCAGATCGGCGCAGCTCTGGCTGTTGCAGCCACTTGGAGAGTGAACCAACGGATGGAAGATATTTCTCTCTGTTTCTCCCTTTCACTGTCTGTAACTCTATCTCTCAAATAAATAAATAAAATCTTTAAAAATTAAATAAAAAGGACTAGTGTTCTCAATGTTTATGGCCAACATATTTAGAATAATTTTTAGGTATTATAATTGTATATTTTAATCTGACTTTATTTCTAATGGATATATCTAATAGATTCAATGAATTACTTGACTAGTAAATTCAACTGCAATACCTTTTACAATTTTAATGAATATGTATACAAGATGTAGTATCAATAACTTCCCCATCATTTGTCTGGGAATCTGCCAAAAAGCTCATTCAAACAAAATGTGTACAGTGTTTGCTGACAGGTTTTATGTAGGTGTTACAAATCTACTTATGAATAAATGACTGAGGGCTCTGATCTTAAGAACATAATTCACTACGTCAATGTCCAGTCAGAAGATAAATTTGAAAGGCAGAGTTAGAGAGAGAGAGGGAGAGAGAGAGAGAGAGAGAATCTTCCATCCACTGGTTCACACCCACTATGGCCCTAACGCCTAAGGTTGGGCCAGGGTGAAGCTAGGAGCCAAGAGTTTCTTCTGGGTCTTCCACATGGGTTCAGGGGCCCAGCACATTAGCAAGGAAGTGGTCGGAAGTGGAGAAGCTGAGATTTGAACCAATCCCGTATGGGATGCAAGTGTAGGTGACAGCTTTACAAGCCACACCACAATTCTGGCCTCTATTTTTCTAGAAATAATTTCACATTAGGAATTATACAATAGATTTAAAGGACAGAAATGGCAATAAAGGAAATAGTAAGACATCAAGAAGTAGTGACTTGAAAAAGCAACCACCATTCCCAATCTCTAGGAATAGTGAATGAAAGGAAGTGGTTGAAAGCTCAGAAAAGTATTGGAGCTGAGATTTCGGTCTCTAAAGGGAGAATCTGCTGGGCTGGTACTGGTTACTCAGAAGCTGAGAGAAGAGGCCAAGTACAGCAGTGATTAGGATTTAAGAGGAGGGAGTGTCAGACAACTTGTGCTGATGATCCGTAGGTAGAATATTGATGTTGATTCTCAAAGTGGTGGGAGACTGCCAGTCATCACATCAAGGGAAAAGGTACCCACAAGGATGACTTGACAAGACAGAAAACAAACAGGAAGAAAGAGCTCCTTTCTTCAATTTCTCCAGCTTAGCTCACTCACTCTCACTCTCTATCTCTCTCTCCCTCTGCCATTCCCTACTGGCATGGGTGGACCCATATCAGGGAAAAAAACTGCAGTGTGCCGATCCTTCTTCACAAAACATAATGTATAAGGCAAGAATTGAAACTGAGAGAAAATGGTTTGATAACCACCCAAAAAGATATTATATTGGATACTGAATAAGCCACAAGAATACACACTTTCTAACTTATTATTCAGTATCCAATCTGTAGAATTCCAGTTTTTTAACAATATACTTTTAAAAAACATTTATTTGAAAGGCAGAGTAACAAAAAGAGGAGATACAGAGACATCTTCCATCTGCTGTTTTACTAACCAAATTGCTACAACAGCCAGGGCTAGGCCAGACTGAAGCCAGGGGTCCTGGTACTCCATCCACGTTTTCCATGTGGGTGGGAGGGGTCTAACTACTTGGACCATCTGTTGCTGCTTTCCCAGGCACATTAATAGGGCACTTGATTGGAAGTGGAGCAGCCAGGATTGGAACATGCACTCTAATATGGGATATTCTCATTGCAAGCAGCAACTTAACCAGCTGCATCATAATGCTAGCCCCTGTAGAACTCTATTTTGATGGAAACTATTTTTAAGTGCATAACTTAATGTTGGCAAAATAAAATGAATCAGGGCCGGTGCTGCGGCTCACTAGGCTAATCTTCCGCCTTGAGGTGCCGGCACACTGGGTTCTAGTCCCGGTTGGGGCGCTGGATTCTGTCCCGGTGGCCCCTCTTCCAGGCCAGCTCTCTGCTGTGGCCAGGGAAGGCAGTGGAGGATGGCCTAGGTGCTTGGGCCCTGCACCCCATGGGAGACCAGGATAAGTACCTGGCTCCTGCCATCGGATCAGCGCGGTATGCTGGCCGCAGTGCGCCGGCCGCGGTGGCCATTGGAGGGTGAACCAATGGCAAAGGAAGACCTTTCTCTCTGTCTCTCTCTCTCACTGTCCACTCTGCCTGTCAAAAAAAAAAAAAAAAAAGAATCAGAAAACATGTTCTCTAAACTTTGAGTGTCTATCCTTTTATTATGAAAAACAGATTTATAAAAGTAAGAAGTCAAATAGGCTTAAATGTAATAAAAATTTTTAGTGAATACATATGTCCTGGGTTTTCTGAGAACGTCTTCATGCAAAAAGTGAAGTTTTCAAAAATGCTTCATTATCAATATATGTGCTAATCATAGTTTAGGGTATTTATATGGCAGGGGGTGTTTTTAATATCTATCTAGAAAATAACATAATCTTGATTGACATTTTGGATTGGGTGAAAATAGGTTATCATAACTGAACTCTGAGCTTCAATTTTTTCCTGGCCTCTGGCACAGTCCCTTAAAAAGTGAGCTACAACATTTAATGGAGAGAAGTGAGGATGACATTTGGCTGAGGCAGGGATGTATTTTGGTTATGTTCCACCTTTTTGGGAAGAAAAAAATGAGCAAATAACATAAGTGAACTAAAAATATAACTTTAGTTGTCATAGGCAAACTTTTCTTTCCAAGGGGAAAGGATAAGGATAAGAAACATATGGAAGAAAAGATACATGATCTGAAAGTACACATAAGAGAACCCTAAGGATAACATGTACACTGTGGGGAGCAATCCAGACTAGACTAAGTTACTCGAATTAAGACTTATTCTATGCATCTGCTCTCCCACAATATGGCGCTGGGAGAGAAGTAAACAGCTTCCGCACAGCTGCCTCCAGTTCAACCAATTAACTGTAGGACTTGCTCCTGATTGGAGGAGAGCAGCGTACTCGGCGTGTGGGCAGCCGAGTTGGGATTGGCAGAGGAGGACTATAAAGGAGGAGAGAGACGGCATGCACCAGGAACATCTATGGGGAACATCTAAGGGAACCCGTGCAGCCCCCGAGAGAGCCGGCCCGGCGGTGTGCCGCTCCCCTGCGGAAGTGGGGAATGTGGCCAGGGGGAACTGCCCTTCCACGGAGGTGGAAGGGATAGTAGCCAACCCGGGAAGAACCAGCAGCAAACCCGGGGAGGGCCGAGCAGACGAAAGAACAGCGCAGGGTCCTGTGTCGTTCCTCCACGAAGAGGGGGAGCGACATAATGGTGCCGTGACTCGGATATGAAGCCTAGGCAGGGCTTAGTGTCGTTCCTCCACGAAGAGGGGGAGCGACAGTACACATATGCTATGTGCAACTAATCAAGTAAATTACCAGCCCCCAAAGCTGCCTTCATCAATGAATTCTCATTTACTTCAAAGATTAGTTTCTGTAGACCCATTTCCCTTCCAGCTGGCAATGGACAAGTAGAAACTGTTAAGAACAATAAGAGTAACTTTTGAGTAATCCTAGTGAGGCATAGCTGTGTAAAGCACTCATCTTTAATTAATTCCCCGTAAAAACTCAGCCTTGTTAAAACTATTATGTTGATTAAATAATAGAATATTTGTTAGCATTTATCATAGAAATTATATATCATGCTCACATAATTTTTGTCACAATTTGTCATCCCCTAAAGAATTTGAGACTAAAAGTTTGTAATTAAAGATTTCTTATAAAGAATTATTCATTTATTTTTTAAGTCAGAGTTATAGAGAGAGGAGAGACAGCAAGAGAGCTCCGTCCATGGGTTCACTCTCCAGATGGCCCCAATGGCCAGGGCTGAGCCATGCCAAAGCTAGGAGCCAGGAGCTTCATTTGGGTCTCCCACATGGGTAGCAAGGGCCCAAACATTTGGGCCATCCTCTGCCTCTTTTCCCAGGCCATCAGCCAGGAGCTAGATCTAAAGTGGAGCAGCCAGAAAAAGAATTAGTACTCATAAGGGATGCCAGCGGCGCCCTAGGTGGCTGCTTAACCTGCTATGCCGCAATGCTAGCGCTTAATTACAGATTTTAATCTATAGTTTTGTAAACTTTCCAATTTACCCATTATTAAGTGTTAACAAATACCCATTGATGCTCTATTTATATTGCCACTTAATTGTATTAATTATGTTAGCTGTTACTTAATTGTATTTGTTTTGCTTGATTTTTCTTTTCTTTGGATTGCTTTGTTTGATATTAGAGCCATAGAAAAGCTAAGTTTAGAGGCTTATATAAATTTATCCTAGCATATTATATTATATGTATTAAATTGTATATATGATATAATATAAAGCTTGTCCTGGCATTCAAAATGTGACAAGAAATATGAGATTTAAGAGGGTAACTTTGAACATGTTAATGACTGTACAGTAACAAAGCCAATAGTACGTAAATGACAGAATAAAGAGAAATTCTCATTATTTTTGGAAAAATGTAATAGTAAAACAACAGCACAAAGAAAACCAAGTGAAGGCAATTGATTCCAGTGTCACTACTGCATTGCTTTCGCCTTGAATACTAAGAGCTAAAAATGCTAGCTGTTCTGCTTACTGTTTACTTGTGCTTTAAAATCACATACTATATGAACTCTTAGGAGGTGGCTCCATCAAGATGTCATTGAATGGCTGGTCCATGTTTTTGTCTCTGACAGAGAAGAATGTGAGGACAAGACATAGGTAAAGTTAGTAGAGGAAGATTTATTTGCATACAAAGTGAAAGCACAAACTGCAAGGGAGTGCAGACACATTGCCTACAATGAGGTGCAGAGGAGTTCCTTTCTATGATCTGGAGGCACAGGAAGTTTTGTCAGGAGTGGGTTTTAATTGAATACTTGGGGAGATGCTGTAGGGACTGAATTTGAATACTGCCCTTTTCCCTGCCCTTTGTTGTATTTCCCTGTCCTTTTTTAGAAATTTCTGAAGTGCCATGCTGTTAGGTGCATGATGAACATAAGAGTGCCAGCAAAAGTAGTTTTATTATAATGCTATTAAAATTAGCCATAGGTCATTGCAGGGATGTGGATGGCAGGCATGTTGGTTGTTATTGATTGGCACTGGTTTTGTGGAAGCTGCACTATGCCAATGCACAGAAAGTGGGGGTGGAGTTTGAATGGAGGAGGTGAGGTTGTGGGGAGAAGCTGGTGAATTCAGCTCCTTGCTAACTACCTCCTTACCTACATGATGATAATCTAATCATTGAAATGTGATGTGTTTTATGGTCTAGTAGTAATCAGTTTTCATGAATGTGTTGGTGATTAGTCAAGGAAAAACATATTTAAAATTCTTAGCAGTAAAACTCTAAATATTCAGTTATTCACTCCTGTTAACTTTTTATTTTTCAGATTTTCTATTTTTTAGTTATATCTATCAACAACTATGGAAAAATGTTTTAATTATGATCATTTAGAAATTTCTTCCTGTACTTCTATCAAATTTTGCCTCATATAATTTTAGAGTATTTTAGATATATAAACTTTAAAATCACTACATATTTAGTTAATAAGGCTAATATTATCATTAGGTAAGGAGCCTACCCCCACCCCTATAATTTGTGTTTATTGTTGTTTCTTTATCTGGCTTTAGCAGATAAAATAACAATATTCCTTTTGACTAGTGTTTGCCTAATATGCCTTTTCACATTCTCCACGGTCACATTTTTATATACTGCTTTAAATGTCTTCTTGGAGATGAGAACCCATGTCTTGTCTGGAACTTTTAAAATCCAAACCCTCATTCTTTGTCATTTACTGGTGAATTTAGTCCATACAAGTTTATGATGAATATGGTAATATTCTGCCATCTTAAATTTCAAATAGATTTTTCTTTCCTCATATTTAAGTTACTTCATCCAAATCAGTTTTTAATGTGAGTCTTGTATTGTTAAACTTCTGAAGCTTTGAATGCTTACAAGTAATTTTCATTGAATTATTTCAAAATAATAATAAAAGAAAGGTAGAATATGATATTGTAGATTATAAATTATTTCCTTGGACACTTTGAAAATACAAATCCACAGTTATCTTCATCAAGAGTTGTTTTTGATAAGCATATTATGAACCTATTGTTCTGTGTAAATATTCGAGTCTTTAGTGCATGTTTACTGTCTAATATAAACTGGTATCATTCATCACTTATTTTTCCCCTTTGACACTATGTGGGTCCTTTTAATTCTGGGAAAGTCATTCTCATTTTTTCTTTATATTCCTTCTTCCTAAATTTCATTCTTCTCTCTTTTGGAACTCAGAAATTAGCACTCCTACTTCAATTCTACCTATATAATTTTCTTTTATATATTCTATATCTTTTTCTTTGTCCTACCAGGATATTTCCTAAATTATTTTTGTTGCCCTAATTCATTCTTCCACTCTATGTATGTGCTATTTATATCATGTAGTTTATTTAAACTGTCATTACTTTATTTCATATTTCTTTTTCCCCATATTTCTCTGTTCTTATTTCACATTGGTAATGCTTTTATTCCTCTTGATATATTCATTAGGCCAATATTAATTTCTTTATCCACTTATTATTTCTTGTTTAGGTGTGTTCTATAAATGCTAAGAAGTTTTTCTTTTGAAATAATTGTGCTCATCACATTTCATGTAATTTTGTCCTGTGAGTTCATTTTTTCCTATAGTGGTATTAGCTTCTGTATCAAGCAAAGTTTACAGAGAAAGGTCAGACATTGGTGCCATTAAGTATTTATAACCTCAAGAAATAGGTAGCAGGTAAGCCTCAATTCCCAGCTCCATAAAGAAACTCCATAGGCTCTGATCTTCCTTTGAAGAAGCGGCAGCATTAGAAGGGGACACTTCACCAACAGTTCACCAGCTCTATGATGCTCAAGGGAGTGTAGGGTGGGAGTGACAGCTGGATATAAATCAGTCCCCACTCGGGATTTCTCAGTTGCTTTCAAACACAGAACTTCTAGTCCACGCTAATTTCAGTCCGAAAGACACTAAAGCCAAGGTTTAAGTGTCTACCCGTGTCAGGAAGGGGACTCTATCCCAAGGCAATGCAGTACCAGCTTCAAGTTCTTTTTCCTATTTTACCCTCTTCCTTCTGTACATATTTGTCTCCTCCTCTAAGCTAAAAACACACTATGTCTTTCAAACATCAGTTTAAAATCACTGTCAGCCACTTTCAGGGTTTCTTGATGAAATTTTCTAAATATCCTAAGTAGTTTTACTTTTTCATTTTTAATTTTTTTCTTGCCTATGTGGAGAGTAAATATAGCCATAGGCAACAGTATAAGCATTGACTGTGCTGATATTGTCGATTGGAAGTTTTCCCAATCCATAGTCTAACATGTTAATGCTACTTTGTAGAAATCCAATTCTTTTCGCATTTACTTTGAAATCCGTTTCTTATATCTCATCAGAAAGTGTTCTTCTGTTTGCGTTTGGACCAGCTGGAGAATGGCAGTCATCCAGATATGCTGGAAGTGAACTGACCACAGGGGTGAAGGAAACAGAAGGTAGGCCTGTTCCTTACTTGCTAATGAAGTAGGCAGCCCAGGAAAGGGAGTAATTTGATCCCCGACTTGGATTTAACTTAATCTCACTGCCATGTGGAATAGAACCCAATGGACTTTAATTAATTGCAAAACACATCAGTTCCTTTTCCTCTTTTGGGGAGGAGCAAATTACTTCAAGGGGGAATTTCAACTGCTGGATACTGCCCACTCCACAGAAGTGGAGCTAGAAACTCGTGTCCTTCAACGGGAGAGGAGAAGGAAATAACGATGGCTTCTAACATATATTTGAAAATAATATTTTGTAGTTTTCTATAATAAGTTAGTTATTACAGTATACTGGGAGAATGCACAAAAGCTCAAAGAAACAGTAACTTGCAAACACCAAACAGTTACTTCCACTACTAAATGTTTGTGTATATCTTTGTTAAAAGAAAAACTTGAAACAACATAATTTTAGTAGAGTTTATTTGAGCATTAGAGGACTTAACGAATTTAGCAGCATTGAAAAGTACTAAGTGTAGTGCTTGCTTCTGCAGCACATATACTAAAGTTGGAAAAGTATGAGTGTAAGAAGTTAAGGAGAAAATGCTTTAGCTGCATGAGTACCAGGCTTTTAAAGGCCAAACGGCAGAAGCAAAAGAAAGAAATCACTTAGGTTGACTATAACTAGCTGTTTGCCTTATTTGGATACCAGCCAGTGGAAAGTCCTTTGTTAGGGGTTAGTTGAGTGTTTCTGAGTGGTCTAGGTAAAGTTTCATTTTACCATTTGTGTTAGGGTTTGTTTTGTTTCATAGAACCCAAGGGACTGAAGCAGTCTCAGCCTAATAGCCTCTACTTAATTACTTTTGCCTTCTGGGAAATGTGCTTGCTTCTTCCTACTGTATTTGAAAATTTAGTTCCAAAAGTTGGATTTTAATGAATGTTTAATTTTGTAATTTTCTTTAACTATTAATATACTGTGAAAATAGTTAAGTATCACTAAATAGTGCACTTTATAACTTTAAAAATGGACATTTGAGAAATTTCTAATGATTGGCCATTTCTTTTGTCACTGAAAAGTCCATCCTTATATAAATTAGTTTCCATATTTTAAGTTGTTCTTTTGGCATGTCTTCCTCCATGTTGCATTGCTGGTTGAATTTCTTTTTAATCTTTTTCCCCTTGAGGTACTAAATACGTAGTAAAATACATGAATATTGAGTGTGTGACTCAATGTGTTTTTCAATATGGGCGACCTTATGTAACAACCATACATTCTAAGACATGTAGCATTTCCAGTCAGGTCATTGCTTAATGACTATCTGTACATTTTAAGAAAAATACATCAGTTAAATTTTGTTTGTCTTTTATTTTTCTCAGCACCTGTGACAGCATTAATTCTCTGCTGAAACTTTGAAAACTTTGGTTAAAATGAATTGATAATTAGTATTTCTAATACTCCTGTAGAAATTCCACTTCAAAGAATCTTTCCTAGAAAAAATAAAAGCAATTGTATGCTTTATTGCAGTGTTGCCTGAATTCTGTGATAGCTTATGGATTTGTGTGGGTTTCATTTTGATAGATTCCGTTTGAGTCAATCCTATAGGCCCCAATGTTGGGGGGGGAGACTAAAATTCCTTAAATAAAGTGATTTGTGGACATCTCAATTTTCAGACATCTCATTTTCAGAATTATTATTCATAATTCTTTAAAAAATTCTACTACTTTTGCATATCACTTAAAATTATCTGTGGCTAGTATTCTGTCACTTTTACAATGGCTGAAAGAACATGAAGCACAGGAAAAGAAAGCAGTCTTAAGGCCAACCTTTGAAAATGTAGAACTAAGTCATTGCCAGAAATCTAATACAGTCATCACTATGAGTTAACATTAATTTACGCCGCACAAACATTAACCTATGAAAATCAATTTTAGTGATTGATTAAAAAAAAAGTTGTATCTATTTGACTACAGTTAAGTAGATGCATAAGAAAGTACAAATCCCATGAACTTTCTGGAATTCATGGAAGTGATATTATGAGATAAAATGTGACATATTTATGCATTGAAAAATTATCTAAGCAACAGTTAATGAAAGACTGCTTGATTAATGATGATTAAAAAGGTAAAGTGAGATGAGGATGTCTGAAAGAGACAATCAGAGCTTTAAAGAACTGATCCATCCAGTTGAATCAAAATTCACTGTTTCAATTTTTCTCCATCCTATTTACATAAAAATAAAGGTTAAAACAGAGCATTTAGTCCCTGTTGTTTGCACCCACACACCTTTAGCGAAAATTATTTTGTTTGCAGGAAGCTGCTCTTGTCTGTTTCTTCCGCTGTGGCTGTGTTAGACCTGATATCCACAGAGTTAAAGGTAGAAGTCAATGTCTACACAGGAGACTGTAAATACAGAAACAATTGAGGTGCTCTTTGAATTAAGTGTAGTTTACTGAAAGCAAAAAAAGAGAGAAGTCTATCTGAAACCTTAGCTGCTTTGGAACTTGCTGTAACTCATTGTGAAATGAAGCTAGCTAATTGAAGTTATTTAGAAAACTATCAGTGCCTTCATTTACCCATGAAAGCATTGCTTGTGCTTTTCATACATAAAACAGACTTGGGGCTTCAAATTTCCTGTAAAGATTCTACCTTTTTTTTTTTTATTTTTTTTTTTTTTAGATAGATTGAGACTTGAGACTTGGAAATCCATTTCAAATGTGTCTGCAAAAGAGGGCTTGTAAGTAAATTGTATTGGGAATCTCGAGACACCTCATGAAACGTCGGAATTGTTTCTTTAGTTAGTTCAGTTGTAAAATGAAATCTGATTGTTGCTATTGGTTGTAGTGCCATCAATGGTATAAATAGGTCTTTGGGGCTGCTCATTTCAGAGGTGTGGTTAACACTCTCCAGAGAGCAGCCTACCTTGGGAACTGTTCAGTGAATCACCAGGGATGAGAAAGACTTTAGTGACAAGAGTTAACTGCATATTTGTCAGAACCTTAAAAGGTAGCTGTAACATCATTTCCACTTAACAGTTTCAGTTCTTCTCTCAGTGGCTCTAACTCGGCCTTTGTATTATCATCCTTGTCTTTATTTCATGTTATTTTACTACAACTATGTAGACATTGCTGCAGGAGGGCTAGCAATTACAAAAAGGGAGAAAGTAATTAGAAAATAAAATTTATTTAGAGAAATATCTATGAGATGTTACAAATAAAACAACTATTGCTATACTCATGTGATTCTTGAAATAGGTATGGAGCTCATGGTTAAACAGAAAATACTGTTTTGAGCTTGAGTCCTAGATTTTGCTTAGTCCAGTCCTGAAAGCATAGTATCTAAAATAGTTATTATTGGTGTAGTTATTTTTTAAGCCAAATTGTGGAGAAATGATTGGAAAAAGCAACAGTATTTTTCCCTTAAAAAAAGAAAAGCGCCATGGCAGATGTTTGATCTAGCAATTGAAAGGCTAGTTAAGATGCTTATATCCCATAAGAACTGCCACCACTTCTTTTTTTTAAAAGCTTTTATTTAATATGTATAAATTTCATAAGTACAACTTTTGGATTATAGAGGCCTGCCACCACTTCTGATCTAAGAAATGGCTCCACTCTTGTTTCCAGCTTCTTGGTTATGAGAATCCTGGGAGATAGCAGGTGATGACCAAAGCAGTTGTGTTCCTGCTACCCACTTGAGGATATATATTGAGTTTCTGGATCCTGGCTTTGGCCTGGCCCCTTTCCCAGCTCCGTGGGCATTTGGGGAGTGAGCCAGATCATGGGAGTGCTCACTCACTCTCTGTGTCTCTGTCTCTCAAGTAAATAAAAATATAAATACATTCTGCCTTATATTTTAATAAGAAAAAGCATATGTTAGAGTTTGTATATTAGAGAAATAAATTCAAATTCATTTGAAATCTCATGAAGAAACTATAGAGACTTCTGCTGAGGTATTCTATTTCAAGTAATTTTATGTAAGTATGATAAAAATATCATTTTACACGTATACATAATTCAGTGTTCATTTAAATACTTCCTGTATTTGCTTGATTTAAGTAAAAATAAATAGCATAAGAAAAAAGAGAGTAGCCTTGAATTTATAACACTGTAATGGTGCTTACTGGGGATAGATGTGGTATGACAAGAAAATCTTGCACAAAATAGCACATAAATATTGCACAAAATAGCAAAGACATTTATTATAGAAGACATTCCAGAATGTGGTAGGCACATGGATATGACCTACTGCCTGAGTGAGAAAAAAGAAATTATGGTAATCCAAAGAGAAAGAATTTGTTTCTTTCATTTTTCTCTTGGTTAAGGAAATGTCTGTGTTGGTATAAAATTGTAGGGTGATTTTAAAAACTCTTATTTGTAACTGAAGACATTCATGAAAGAACCATGTATTCATCTAGAATGGTGGCAGGGATGCTAATGATACAGGCCTTCGAAATATATCTCATTGTTTTGTTCCATCTGCCATGCTCTGGCTCCATCCCTGAAATAACCTGTGCTTTTTAGATTTGATATTTATTTTCTGTGTTCCAGAAATGCAGTTTTCTATTTCAGTGTTTTAATTTCTTTAGCCTCTTATTTTTATGCTAGATGTGAGTTCCACTGTTTATCCTATTATCATCAAGTTTTTGTTTGTTTGTTTTGTTTTTGTTTTGTTTTTGTTTTTTTTGTTGTTGTTGTTGTTTGTTTGTTTTTGACAGGCAGAGTGGACAGTGAGAGAGACAGAGAGAAAGGTCTTCCTTTGCCATTGGTTCACCCTCCAATGGCCGCTGCGGCTGGCGTGCTGCGGCCGGTGCACCACGCTGATCCGAAGCCAGGAGCCAGGTACTTACCCTGGTCTCCCATGGGGTGCAGGGCCCAAGCACTTGGGCCATCCTCCACTGCCTTCCCTGGCCACAGCAGAGAGCTGGCCTGGAAGAGGGGCAACCAGGACAGATTCCGGCGCCCCAAACCGGGACTAGAACCCGGTGTGCCGGCGCCGCAGGGGGAGGATTAGCCTAGTGAGCCACGGCGGGGCGCCGGCCTTATCATCAAGTTTTTGTTTATATGTTTGGTTTGTTGATGATGATGAATGGTGATGATGGTTGGGATAGTTTATATTTGCTCTAGACTCAAAGTTTAAATATACAGGACAGTGTCATTAACATTTTTAGGCACAACATTTGCATAGTGGAGCTATGAAACTTATTCATCTTGTATACTTTATACCAGTTGAAAAACAACTGTTTCATTCTTTCTACAACCCCTGGCAACCACCATTCATTATATTGAGTTTGATTATTTTAGATACCTCATGTAAGTGGAATCATGAAATATTTCTCCTTATGTTACTGGATTCTTTCTGTTTTTATTTTATTTTTAAATATTTATTTACTTATGTTGAACATACTAGTTATAGGGGCAGGCGCCGTGGCACAGTAGGTTAATCCTCTGCCTGCTGTGCCAGTATCCCATATGGGCACGGGTTCTAGTCCTGGCTGCTCTTGTTCCAATCCAGATCTCTGCTGTGGCCTGGGAAAGCAGTAGAAGATAGCTCAAGTCCTTGGGCCCCTGCACTTGCCTGGGAGACCAGGAGGAGGCACCTGGCTCCTGGCTTTGGATTGGCACAGCTCTGGCCATTGCGGCCATTGAGGGAGTGAACCAACGGAAGGAAGACCTTTCTCTGTCTCTCCCTCTCACTGTCCGTAACTCTATCTCTCAAGTAAATAAATAAAATCTTTAAAAAAATTTTAAAAAAAGAAAGTCATAGTTATAAAGAGAGTGAGGGAGGCAGAGAAAGAGAGAGAGATCTCTTCCATTCTCTGGTTCATTCCCCACGTGGCTGCAATTTACAGAACAGAGCCAGGCAGAAACCATGGCCCAGGAACTTCATTCAAAGTCTCCCACATGAGTGGAAGGGGCCCGAATACTTGGGCCAGCTTCTGCTTCTTTCTGCAAGCTATCAGCAGGGAGCTGGATTCAAAGTGGAGCAGCAGGTCATGATGAACCAGTGCCCATATGAAATGCCAGCACTGCAGGCAGTAGCTTTTCATGCTACCCTTTGCTCATTTCTTAAACTTTTATTTAATAAATATAAAAATCCAAAGTACAACTTTTGGATTATAGTGGCTTTTCCCCCCCACAACCTCCCTCCCACCTATACCATCCCATCTCCCACTCCTCCCATCCCATTTTTCATCAAGATTCATTCTCAATTATCTTTATATACAGAAGATCTGCTTAGTATTTAATAAGTAAAGATTTCAACAGTTCACAACCACACAGACACACAAAGTATAGAGTACATTTTAGTAGTAGTTTTACCGTTAATTCACATAGTACAACATATTGACAGAGATCCTACATGGGGAGTAAGTGCACAGTGACTCCTGTTGTTGATTTAACAATTGACACTCTTATTATTTATTTTTTTTAACTTTTATTTAATGAATATAAATTTCCATAGTACGATTTATGGATTACAATGGCTTCCCCCACATACTGTCCCTCCCACCCACAACCCTCCCCTTTCCCACTCCCTCTCCCCTTCCATTCACATCAAGATTCATTTTCGATTATCTTAATATACAGAAGATCAGCTTAGTATACATTAAGTAAGGATTTCAACAATTTGTTCCCACACAGAAACATAAAGTGAAAAATAATAGATGATTTTTTTTAAATGATGATGATGAAATCAGATCAGACCTATTGTCATGTTTAATCCCAGTGAGAGTCAAGTTGGGAATTGATAATTTCTTTTTTTTTTCTTTTTACAGAGGATCAGTTTAGTATACATTAAGTAAAGATTTCAACAGTTTGCACCTCCATAGAAACACAAAGTGAAATATATTGTTTGAGTACTCGTTATAGCATTAAATCTCAATGCACAGCACATTAAGGACAGAGATCCTACATGAGGAGTAAGTGCACAGTGACTCCTGTTGTTGACTTTACCAACTGACACTCCTGTCTATGGCATCAGTAATCTCCCTATGCTCCAGTCATGAGTTTCCAAGACTATGGAAGCCCTCTGAGTTCTCCGATTCTTATCTTGTTTAGACAAGGTCATAGTCAAAGTGGAGGTTCTCTCCTCCCTTCAGAGAAAGGTACCTCCTTCTTTGAAGACCTATTTTTTCCACTGGGATCTCACTCGCAGAGATCTTTTGCCAGAGTCTCTTGGCTTTCCATGCCTGAAATACTCTCATGGGCTTTTCAGCCAGATCCGAATGCCTTTAGGGCTGATTCTGAGGCCAGAGTGCTATTTAGGACATCTGCCATTCTATGAGTCTGCTGAGTATCTCACTTCCCATGTTGGATCACTCTCCCCTTTATTTATTCTATCGGTTAGTGTTAGCAGGTACTAGACTTGTTTATGTGCTCCCTTTGACTCTTAGTCCTTTCATTATGATCAATTGTGAACTGAAATTGATCACTTGGAATAGTGAGATGGCATTGGTACATGCCACCTTGATGGGATTGAATTGGAATCCCCTGGTATGTTTCTAACTCTACCATTTGGGGTAAGTCAGCTTGAGCATGTCCCAAATTATACATCTCTTCCCTCTCTTATTCCCACTCTTATGTTTAACAGGGATCACATTTCAGTTAATTTTCAACACTTAAGAATAACTGTGTATTAATTACAGAATTAAACCAGTCATATTAAGTAGAACTGACAAAAAAAACTACTAAGAGGGATAATGTATTAAGTTGTTCATTAACAGTCAGGGCTATGCTGATCCAGTCACCATTTCCCATGACACTCTTATTTATGATGTCAGTAATCATCAAGGCTCTTGTCATGAGCTGCCAAGGCTATGGAAGCCTCTTGAGTTCACCAACTCCAATCTTATTTAGACAAGACCATAGTCAAAGTGGAAGTTCTCTCCTCCCTTCAGAAAAAGGTACTTCCTTCTGTGATGGCCGTTCTTTCCGCTGGGATTTCAGTCACAGAGATCTTTCATTTAGGTCCTCTTTTTTTCTTTTTTTGCCAGAGTGTCTTGGCTTTCCATGCCTGAAATACTCTCATGGGCTTTTTTAGCTGGATCCGAATGCCTTAATGGCTGATTCTGAGGCCAGAGTGCTATTTAGGACATCTGCCATTCTATGAGTCTGCTGTGTATCCCACTTCCCATGTTGGCTCGTTCTCTCCTCTTTAGTTCTATCAGTTAGAATTAACAGCCACTAGTCTTGTTCATGTGATCCCTTTGACACTTAATCCTATCATTGTGATCTGTTATGAACTGAAACTGATCACTTTGACTAGTGAGATGGCATTGGTACATGCCACCTTGATGATATTGAATTGGAATCCCCTGGCACGTTTCTAACTCTACCATTAGGGGTAAGTCCAAATGAACATTGCCGAACTGTACATCTTCTCCCTTTCTTATTCCCATTCTTATCTTTAACAGGGATCACTTCTCAGTTAAATTTCAACACCTAAGAATAATTATGTGTTAACTAACGAGTTCACCAGTGGTATTAAGTAGAACCAAAAAATACTAAAAGGAATAAAATAGTAAGTTGTTCCTCAACAGTCAGGACAAGGGTTGATCAAGTCATTGAATCTTGTAGTGTCAGTTTCACTTCTAAAGGTTTCCTTTTAGGTACTCAGTGAGTTGTCACCGATCTGAGAGATCATATGATATTGTCCTTTTGGGACTGGCTTAATTCACTCAGCATGATGTTTTCCAAATTCCTCCATTTTGTTGCAAATGACTGGATTTTATTGTTTTTTACTGCTGTATAGTGTTCTATAGAGTACATGTCCCATAATTTCTTTATCCAGTCTACTGTTGATGGGCATTTAGGTTGATTCCATGTCTTAGCCATTGTGAATTGCTGCAATAAAAACTGCAGTGCAGACAGCTCTTTTATTTGCCAATTTAATTTCCTTTGGGTAAATTCCAAGGAGTGGGATGGCTAGGTTGTATGGTAGCACTATATTCAGGTTTCTGAGCAATCTCCAAACTGACTTCCATAGTGGCTTGACCAGTTTGCATTCCCACCAACAGTTGGTTAGTGTCTCTTTTTCCCCATATCCTTGCCAGCATCTGTTATTAGTTGATTTCTGTATATAAGCCATTTTAACCCGGGTGAGGTTAAACCTCATTGTGGTTTTGATTTGCATTTCCTTGATGGCTAGTGATCTTGAACATTTTTTTTAATTTTTTTATTTATTTTTTTATTTTTTGACAGGCAGAGTGGACGGTGAGAGAGAGAGACAGAGAGAAAGGTCTTCCTTTGCCGTTGGTTCACCCTCCAATGGCCGCCGCGGCCGGCGCGCTGCGGCCGGCACACCGCGCTGATCCAATGGCAGGAGCCAGGAGCCAGGTGCTTTTCCTGGTCTCCCATGGGGTGCAGAGCCCAAGCACCTGGGCCATCCTCCACTGCACTCCCTGGCCACAGCAGAGAGCTGGCCTGGAAGAGGGGCAACCGGGACAGAATCCGGCGCCCCGAACCAGGACTAGAACCTGGTGTGCCGGCGCCGCTAGGTGGAGGATTAGCCTAGTGAGCCACGGCGCCGGCCGATCTTGAACATTTTTTTCATGTGTCTGTTGGCCATTTGGATTTCCTCTTTTGAAAAATGTCTATTGAGGTCCTTGGCCCATCTCTTAAGTGGGTTGTTTGTTTTGTTTTTGTGGAGTTTGTTGATCTCTTTGTAGATTCTGGTTATTAATCCTTTATCGGTTACATACTTTGCAAATATATTTTCCCATTCTGTCAGTTGCCTCTTCACTTTCCTGACTGTTTCTTTTGAAGACTTCTCAATTTGATGTAATCCCAATTGTTAATTTTGGTTTTGACTGCCTGTGCTTCCATGGTCTTTTCCAAGAAGCCTTTGCTTGTGCCTATATCTTGCAGGGTTTCTCCAATGTTCTCTAATAATTTGATGGTGTCGGTCATAGATTTAGGTCTTTAATCCATATTGAGTGGATTTTTGTGTAAGATGTAAGGTAGGGGTCTTGCTTCATGCTTCTGCACATGGAAATCCAGTTTTCCAAGCACCATTTGTTGAAGAGACTGTCCTGAATTCCTGAATCTTCCATTCCTCTCACTGAGTTGAAACTTCATTTTTTACTCACTATTTTCTTAGTTCCTATTCTTTTCCTGAAAAAAAAAAATTATTTAAAGGGAAGGAGGGAAGGAGAGAGAGACAGAGAGAGAGACAGAGAGAGAGAGAGAGAGAATCTTTTTGCATCTGCTGGAAATGACCACAATAGTTACAACTGGGCCTGGCTAATGCCAGGAGCAAAGAACTTCCTCTTGGTCTCTGTGGCAGGAAGTAAAGTACTTGAGCCATTATCTGCCACTTCCCAAGAACAGTAGCAGAGAGCTGGATCCAAAGCAGAGGAGCTGAGATTTGAACTAGCACTCCAATAGGGAATATTAGCATTCTAACCAGTAGCTTAATCCACTGGGTTACAAAACCCACCCCTCTCTGTTATTATTTAGAAAAAGTTTTATAGCAGTATCAATAGAATAAAATTAGGATCAATAAACTGAATGAAAATCTATTCTTTGTTCTTAATAATTTTATAAGAAAATATAAGTAAATATTCCTAATGATGTCAGAAGAAATGAACTATGTTTCAAACTTTATCCAACAAAAACTGTGGAATATCTTTGTTTTCTTAGGAATGGTTTTATTTTTACTTTTTCTGTCAATTTTTTAATCTTTTACTAAATTATCACCTCTTTTAACCTCCGTAGTGATGGTGGATGTTTTCTTTCTGTTCACATTTAAAATTTTAATGTCTATAGGATTTTACCCAGTGGATACCAACAGTGTATTTCTAAATGCAGATAATCCACTTTAAATTTCATTTGAAAACAATTAAGAGCTGCTTCATGTAAGCATTTCTGTCAAAGATGATCACTGCTCTTAAAAAATGTTTATAATGATGTGTGTTTGTCATTCCACATATATTTTTCAAACTCCTTTAAATTATTTACAGTTTTCTGGGATTCTTTTTGCAAAGACATTAGAATGGGAATATTGCTTGGTATTTTAAGTGCTTTTACATGTTCACAAGGCACAGACCCTGTTACAATGGGGTCATGGATGGAATGAGGATTTGGAATGGAGCCAGTGGTGGGGAGATTCTGTTCAGGGAGCGGGAAATTTGGAGAGACAGATCCAAAGTTGAAACATGGATTAACAGAAGATTAAATCTTGCCAATATTGCTTCATGATAAGATACAGTGAGGCGCCTAAAAGGGAAAAGATTTGGGGAAGGATGTAGGCCAGCAGCTATGCAGAGGCATCAAGTGCTGTAGAATTGCCAGTAAATATTATGAAAGCTGAAAATACAGTTTGTTGACTGTAAAAAATTGTTTCCAGCACCAGCTGTTAGTATTAAAGTGTTAATTTAAATAATAGAGCATTTTATGTGATTTCAATGTAATGATTGAATTGATTTTATAATATGTGAAGGAAATATAGGACTTTTCTTTTAATAAATAAAAAATCCGTACATATTAGCAAGCAGGGATTGTTTGGGATGAACAGAACATAGAGATGAGGTGAAAAAAATGAATCAAAGATTTTAAGGTAGAGTTTGTATAAGTTTAAAGCCCTATAGATGGATTCTAAAACACAAAATACTCCAGGCAGAATATTTCTCCTCCAAATGATATCCATTCCCCCATTCCATGGAACCTGCATGCTACATTAAATAGCACAAGGGGCTTTGCAAACATGATTAAGAGTATACTCTTTTCAATGGTGAGATAATCCTGGATTACTCAAGTGGGTCCTCTCTAAACTTATGAACTCTTTTTTTTATTTTATTTATTTTTTTTATTTTTTGACAGGCAGAGTGGACAGTGAGAGAGATACAGAGAGAAAGGTCTTCCTTTGCCGTTGGTTCACCCTCCAACGGCCGCCGCGGCTGGCGTGCTGCGGCCGGCGCACCGCACTGATCCGATGGCAGAAGCCAGGTACTTACCCTGGTCTCCCATGGGGTGCAGGGCCCAAGCACTCGGGCCATCCTCCACTGCATTCCCTGGCCACAGCAGAGAGCTGGCCTGGAAGAGGGGCAACTGGGACAGAATCCGGTGCCCCGACCGGGACTAGAACCTGGTGTGCTGGTGCTGTAAGGTGGAGGATTAGCCTAGTGAGCCGCGGCGCCGGCCAACAGATGAACTCTTAATAATAGAAAAGGAAGGCAAGTATGTCCAAGAAATGGAAGTGTGGTAAAGATCTGTTGTCATGTTACTGGTTCTAAAATAGAAGGGAAACTTGTGGATCAGAAAGAGGTCTAGAAGAATTGAGGATATGTTGAGCTGACCACCAGCAAGGAAACCAATTCATTCCTACTAACTTAAGGATCTGCATTCTGTCAACACTTGCATGAGCAAGGAAATGGATTCTGTCCCCTTCCCAAGGCCTGTAGAAGGGAACAAAACCCTGTTCGGTTTTAGTCCAGTGAGACCTATAATGGACTTCTTGTGCTGCAAACCAAGAAATCATAAATATGTATTGTTTTAAGCTACTACATTTATATTGGCTTGTATTTTGATGACATAAATAAAAGATAACACACAAAACTTTCCTAAAATTATATGCAATATTTTGTAGGTTTGTGCATGGGTATTTGTTTCTAATAAAAGAGGGTGAAATATTTCATCAGTCTCTTAAGAGTCAGTCACATGCACACACATAAACTCAAGAACCACTTCACTCTATTATCTTTTCCATATTGTAGCACTAAAAATATCCTCATGTCAGTGAAGGCAGAACATTTTTCATTTTACACATTCCACTGAGAAAAGTGTGTTTTGTGACAAATAAGCTGGATACAGTCAGCATATTGGTCTTTCTCGTTAGCCTTGCTCTCTGTACCTTGAACCAGACAATGCATGGCTTTCATTTACTGTGATTCCTATAGACTGTGGAATATCTTGGTTACTCAGGATGGACTGTGGGCTCCAAGAAGACAGAATCTTTCTTTTAATTTTCTGGCAGCAGTGTTTTGCAATGGTTAAGTTCTAAAAATACACTCACATGATTGAATACAAAGGTAACTTTCTCCCTCAAGAAGGTAATCTGGACTACATACCATTTGAAATTCTGTCCAGAATTGTGATACAGTCTATATATTAGTTTATTCTTTCCATGTCTAAGTCATTATTTTCTCTGTAAAAGGAAAATTTCCAGATTTCTGTGGATAAAAACTCAGTGATCTCAGAGTGCTGTGCAAGATGAGAGTCTGGATCATTGCACAGGCACTTTGATATTTCTCATGATCACCTTGAACTTTCCTATTTCAGTGTAGCCCAAATGCACTCAAATTCCAGTGGTGCATAGCTTAATAATCAGAAATATAATCAGAAGATTAGAAATTTTTATTAAAAACATTATGAACCAAGCTTTATTTAGATAACTCACCAGTTTCGCAGATAGAAAGACATCCCAGAAAGTAAAAACACTACCATAAAAATTTAAAAGGAGGGGGAGTGAGAATTTTAGAATATCAGATATGTTTATTTTTATGTTATCTGAGAATGACTTAGAGTGATTGAATGCTCGTTAGCAACAGACCATAAGGAGGAGGATGGAGAATACCCATGCATGTGGAGATCTGCTTCATGTTCAGTCCCTTTTAGATACCTTCATTGTGTTTGTGGAATTAATGATGCTTTAATAAAATGTGCAGAGTTTCTCAATCTCAAGATGTGCTGAGCACCCATACAGATAAAAAATTTAGGGAATGAAACATTATTTAAAAATGAGATTCAACTGATTATGTGAGAGAGCATATATCTGTAGAACAATAATCAGAAACAGATATTCAGTGGATGAGAGATAATTGGAAAACAATTAAGCTAAACCAAATAGGGTAATACATCAGATGAGACTGAAATACTAAGAAAATTTAGGGCAAAAGGTGGTCAAATCATGTTACAAGAGATGTGTTATTGTTTAAATCATTATAGAACAAAAATGAACCAAAGGAATGTATGAAAAACCAGAGATAGCCAAGAAGTCAGGATTCTTTTCAATTAATTAGCCCATTAGTAACATTAGGATCTAGCAATTCCTTCCAAAGCCACATGATTATGAAATAAATAAAGGAAGAACTCTGAGAGTTATTGCCACTGGAAGACACTAAACCAGGATATGAAAGTATTAGATGTGGATTAGATATTTCTTTTTCAATGGGTTCCTTTTTAACTTCTTCTAATTCTGTTAAAAGCAAAAATCACAAAAATAACTAATAAATATAAAGTCACTAGAGATATTAAAGCACAGGCATTGCTAGCTGTGGTAGAGAGCCCCATTCACAAGAGATGCCAGTGATGAGGCTGAAGAGGCCGGATCCCAGGGGGAACAAATCAGGCCGAGTTAGATCAGAAAAACATCACAGAAACAAAAAGCATGTTTGATGATCCTGCATGAGAGTGCCTCCTTGGCCTTTGCTTGTTTCTTTGTGGTTTGAGGATTCTGCCCACCAGTGGGCTTGGAATCCAAAGCTATATAAGCTTCGGGACTTCTTTCTCCAGGCTTTTTGTTTTCTGAACTGTTGTTATCCCTTTAACAGAGGTTCCTCCTTCTTCACACACACAAGCACAAACACAAAAACAGACAGAAGCACACAGACAGAAACACACACAGCTACAAGAATAGTGGTTAAAGACTGCCTTCTGAATACTGTGAAGCCAGGAGAAACATTTAAGCTTATATTATCCCCTCCAGCTACTAATAAGAGATGAAGAGGATTTTTCTAGCTTCTCACTGTGCTGTGAAGGCCTGAGTCTCCTCTTTCTGATCTCCAACACTGAACTTAAGTATATCTTTCTTCTTTTGAGGGTGGACAAACAGAATACCAAACCCTCGGGCCTCTGGAATAAAGATTGTGAAGTCACAGAAGCTATTACCTTCATGGATGTGAGCAAGCCAAGGAAGGGAATACAAAAAAAATAAATAAATAAACTTCACTTCATGGGCACGTATTTCTCCAACAGAGAATACCCAAAACAACCAAGAAAAAGGGGCCGTGTTTCAAGGAGACGGACAGAGGATAAACTCCAGTAAAGAAGGAACAGAAGCCTAAACATCACAGAGATAGCAAAGCAGCATGGAGAGAGGGACAAAGTACGCTGTAGCTCACACCCAGGCTCCCGGATGGAGTGGATGCCAGGAAAAGGTAAGGGAGCTCAGCACTGCTGCAATGCTAGCTCCAGGAGACTTCACCCCTCAGGACCTTGGCCCTAAGCTGCTGGCACAGAACAAACACTGATAGATTCCATTTATTGTATATGGGCCAGTAGACAGCCACAGTCACTGCCGGGAGCCTCTGGAACCTCTGTCTAAACAAGGCAGAGGACAAGCCCCTGTCTATCCCACAGCTGTTGGATTCCTGTGTGCAATCTCTGGAGTCACACTTGCTTGCTTTGTGTTGTCTGGGAAAGTCCCCTGCACATCTTAGGGTTTAGCAGCCGCCACAGCTGGTGCACAGACCTGAGCCAGACCAGAGGAATCCCCTCTGCCTCTTGTGGCTGATGGTGCTTCATGGCCAGGACTTTCTCTGCATCTGTTGAGATAATCATATGGTTTTCATCCTTCACTCTGTTTATTTATTAATGTATGCTGAACCATCCCTGCATCCCTGGGATAAATAGCACTTGATCTGAGTGGATGATCTTTTTGATGTGTTGTTGGATTCTACTTGCAAGTATTTTGTTTAGGATTTTTGCATGTAGGTTCACCAGGGATATTGGTCTGTGGTTCTCTTTTTCTGTTCTTGTATTTTTGTCTGGTTATGGAATTAAGATAATGCTGGCCTCATAGAATGAGTTTGGAAGAGTTCTCTTCTTTTGAATTATTTTGAATAATTTAAGAATTAGGATTAATTCTTCATTAAAAGTCCTTGCCTTTTCTTTGTTGAGGTGTTCTTCATTAATTATTCAGTCTCAGTCTTGGTTAATGGTGTATTCAGATTTTCTGTTTCTGTGCCTTAAGTTTGGTAAATTATATATGTCCAGAAAGCTATCTATTTCTTCTATATTTTCCAATCTGTTGGCATATAGCTGTTTGTAATAATTCCTAATTATTCTTTGCATTTCTGTGGCATCAGTTATATCATCTCCCTTTGCATCTTTGATTTTTTATTTATTTATTTATTTATTTTTGACAGGCAGAGTGGACAGTGAGAGAGAGAGAGACAGAGAGAAAGGTCTTGCTTTTTGCCATTGGTTCACCCTCCAATGGCCACCGCGGATGGCGCGCTGCAGCCGGCGCATCGCGCTGATCCGAAGCCAGGAGCCAGGTGCTTTTCCTGGTCTCCCATGGGGTGCAGGGCCCAAGGACTTGGGACATCCTCCACTGCACTCCCAGGCCATAGCAGAAGCTGGCCTGGAAGAGGGGCAACTGGGACAGAATCCGGCACCCCGACCGGGACTAGAACCCTGTGTGCTGGCGCCGCAATGTGGAGGATTAGCCTATTGAGCCACAGCGCCGGCCTTCATCTTTGATTTTATTGATTTGGGTCTTCTCCTGCATCTCCTACCTCTTTTTGTGGTTATCTGGCCCAGTGGCTTGTCAAGTTTATCAATTTATTTTTTGAAAAACCAGCACTTCATTTCATTGATCTTTTGTATAGGCCTTTCAATTTCTATTTTGTTCATTCCTTGTCTAATTTTTTTATTTCTTTCTTCCTACTAATTTTGGGATTAGTTCTTATTTTCTAGGTTCTGGAGATTCGTTGTTAAATCATTTACTTGATACCTTATATCAAGATATTGAGATATATCTTGATATATATATATTCTTATATAGGCACTTATTGCTATAAACTTTCCTCTTAACATTCCTTTTGCTTTATCCCATAAGTTTTGTAGGTTGTGTTTTCATTTTCATTCATTTCAAGGAATATTTTTGATTTATTTCTTCTATGTATGATCCACTGTTCATTCAGGAGCATGTTCAGTCTGCATTTATTTGTATATTTTTTTAGAGATTCTCTTGTTAATTTCCAACTTCATTCCAATGTGATCAGAAAAGGCACATGATATGACTTCAGCTTTTTTGAATTTGTTGAGACTTGTTTTATGGCTATATATATGGTCTTTTCTAGAGAATGTTCCATATGCTGATGAAAAGAATGTTTATTCTGTGGCTATGGTAAGAAATGTTCTGTAGATATCTATTAGGTCCATTTAGTTTATAGTGTAGATAAGTTCTGTTGTTTCTTTATTGATTTTCTGTCTGGTTGATTTCTCTATTGATGGAAGTGGACTGTTGGATTCCCCCATTTCTATTGTGTTGGAATTTCTGTCTCCCTTAGACCCATTAACATTTGTTTTATAAAACAGGGTGTCCTGGCATTGAGTGCATATACATTTGTTATAGTTACATAGTTTGTTGAGTTCATCCATTAATCATTACATAGCAACCTTCTTTGTCTTTTTTAACAGTGTTTGTCTTAAAGTCTATTTTGCCTGATCTGAGAATAGCAATTCTCATTCATTTTTGATTTCCATTTTAACGGAATATCTTTTTTCATCCTTTCACTTTTAGTCTGTATGTCTTTATTAGTAAAGTGTGTTTCTCATAGGCAACATCTAGATGGATCTTGTTTTCAGTTTTGTCTTGTCCACTCAACTAGTCTGTATCTTTTAACTGGAGAATTTAGTCCATTTACATTCAAGGTTATTATTGATAAGTAATGACTTGGTCCTGCCATTTTCCCAAGAATATTCCTATTGTTTGTTTTGAATCCCTTTGTTCCATTTCTAGGAGTTTTTTTGCCTTCACATTATTTTATGATGTTGAATGTCTTTCTCTGTTTCTGTTTGTAGTACATCCTTAAATATTATTTGCAAGTCTGATTGGGTTGTGACAAAATTTTTTTGTTTTTGCTTGTCTTGGAAGGTCTTTATTTCATCTTCACTTATAGTTGAGAGTTTCCTTGGGTAAATTATTCCAGCTTGACAGTTTTTTTTTTTTTTTTCCTTTTAGGAGTTCGAATGTATATCTCCATTCTCTCCTGGCCTGTAGAGTTTGTGTTGAAATATTTGTTGTTAATGTTATGGGAGATCCTTTAAAGATGATCTGATATTTAATTTCTCTCTTTCATATTTTAGGATATTTTCTTTATGTTCTACTTTTGAAAGTTTGGCTAAAATGTATCATTGTAATGATCTTTTCTGATCAAGCTTATTTGGGGTTCTATGTGCTTCTTGATTTTGGATATCTATATCTTTCTTCAAATTGGAGAATTTTTCTAATATCATTTCACTGTGTAAGTTTTCTAAGCTACTCCATACTGTTAGGATCTCCTAAGACTTGTATATTTAGTCATTTGATAATATCCCATATCCTGAACACTATCTGTGGTATTTCTAATATTTTCTTCTTTTTCCTTTTTTCTGAGTGAGGTATTTCAAAAGACTGGTACTCTCGATCCGATATTCTTTCTTATGTCTCCCTATGTTTTTTTAAATGCTTTATACTATATTTTTATTTGAGTTATTAAATATTTCATTTTTAATATTTCTGATTTTTCTTCAGTGTCTCTATCTCATTGCAGAATTTCTTGTTCATGCCATGCACATATTTCCTTATTTCATTTAACTGTTTCCCTGTGTTCTTTTTTTAAAAAGATTTCTTTATTTATTTCACAGGCAGAGTTACAGACATACATAGGCGAACACAGAGAGAGGTCTTCCATCTACTGATTCACTCCCCAAATGGCCTCAACAGCCTGAGCTGGGCTGTTCCAAAGCCACAAGCCAGGAGCTCCTTCCAAGTCTCCAGTGTGGATGCATGTGCGCAAGCATGTGCACCATCTTCTGCTGCTTTCACAAGCCATCAGCAGGGAACTGGATCAAAAGTGGAGCAGCCGGGATTTGATCCAGTGTCCATATGGGATGTCGGTGCCTCAGGCAGATACTTAACATACTATGCCACAGCACCGGCCCCTCCATATGTTCTGGAGTAACCTTACAATCATTCTTTTAGAATCCTTTTCAGGCATTTCATCTCAATCTCCCTCTTCATAGTATAGTTTTTTTTTTTTTTAATTTATTTATTTGACAGGTAGAATTACAGACAGTGAGAGAGAGAGACAGAGAGAAAGGTCTCCCATCCGATGATTCACCACCACCCCCAAATGGTTGCTATGGCCAGAGCTACGCCGATCCAAAGCCAGGAGCCAGGTGCCTCTTTCTGGTCTCCCATGTGGGTGCAGGGGCCCAACCCCTTGGGCCATCCTCCACTGCTTTCCCAGGCCACAGCAGAGAGCTGGACTGGAAGAGGAGCAACTGGGACTAGAACCCAGTGCCCATATGGAATGCCGGCACCGCAGGTGGAGGATTAACCTAGTGAGGCACGGCGCCGGCCCCGTTCATAGTACAATATTAGTGTATTACTGTATTTCTTGTGGGAAGTCATATTGTCTTTCTTTTCATATTTCCTGTGTTTCTATGTCATACATCTGGGGACCAGTTATTGTTCTCTCTTATGGGTGATTTTTTTTCAAAAGTGAAGGCTTTATTCTTGGAAATGTGCCCTTTTGCTTAGTGGAGTATGAGACTCATGCTACAGTTCCAAGGGTGTTTGCATGATGGGGGCAGGGAGCACTGGCCTCTTTTGGGTGGGGTAAGAGTCCTGAGTAATACCCAAATTGGAAGTGATATAGCACCTCTAGCTACAGTCAGTAGGGGGAGAAGATGTTGGAACTGGGTAGTACGTTCACAGTCTCAGCCCTTTTCTGTGCCAGGGTAAACCAGCTGACTGATGGCCTGAAGTTAGCTCATGGTACACACATACCCTACCCATCCAGGCATGTGCACCATACAAAACAGATCATGCATGTTCCCGAGCACTCTGAGAGATCCGCCCCAGTGTGCAGGGAGCTCTTTCTACATTCAGACTTTGCAGATGCACGTGCACCTAGCCACAACCTGTGTGCCTCTCAGTTTCATAGCCTGTGCCCAGAACTCTCACAGTCATGGGGTAGAGGGAGTCCACTCTCCACCAGGCAAACTGCCCCATTCTCAGCATGAGCTTCTCACCCTTCACCAAGTTGGGACAATCATGGCTGCATATGGGACAACTGAGACTGGCACTGTGGAGGGGGGAAGGGAGAGAAGGAAAGCGTTTTACCTTCATGGAGTAAAGTAGTTTCTTAGCTCCTGACCAGCTCCCTACTCTGGACTCAAAGCCACTAAGGACCATGGAATTATACCTCATTGAATGTTGTCGTGGCTGTGGGCTGGAGCAGCCTTCCCTCATTTTGCTTTAGAAAATGGTGCTTCCCAAACTGGGTAATGGTTATGAATATGCAGGAGTTGCTGGTGGTACATGCCTGGTGGATGTGTGCTTATTCTTTCTCTTCACTGCTCCTTGGAGTCTCTATTCTATTAAATCTGTTCTCCATTGAAAATTTCTCTCAATCAGTCCCCTCAGAACAAGGTTCTTGCTTTTTTTTTTTTTTCTGGTATCTGTGTGTGAAGACAGTGCAGCTTCTCCCTATTCAGTCATCGTGGATCTGCACTGAATATTTTAATATGTTACTTATGAAAGTGTAAATGGATAAGAGCAGAAATGGGAAACAATTGTTATACAAGCACATAGACAAGATAGTAATTTTGAATCGGCGAACTCAAAAGGCTTCCATAGCCTTGGCAACTCATGACAAGAGCCTAGGGTGATTACTGATGCCATAAACAAGAGTGTCAATTTGTTAAGTCAACAACAGGAGTCACTGTGCACTTATTCCCCATGTAGGATCTCTGTCCTTAATGTGTTGTCCAATGTGAATTAATGCTATAACTAATACTCAAACAGTACTTTACACTTGGTGTTTCTGTGTGGGTGCAAACTGATGAAATCTTTCTTTTTTTTCTTTTTTTTTTAAACTTTTATTTAATGAATATAAATTTCCAAAGTACAGCTTATGGATTACAATGGCTTCCCCCCCCATAAAATCCCCCGCAACCCTCCCCTTTCCCTCTCCCTCCTCCCTTCCATTCACATCAAGATTCATTTTCAATTCTCTTTATATACAGAAGATCAGTTTACCATATATTAAGTAAAGATTTCAACAGTTTGCACCCACATAGAAACACAAAGTGTAAAATACTGTTTCAGTACTAGTTATAGCATTAAATCACAATGTGCAGCACATTAAGGACAGAGATCCTACATGAGGAGTAAGTGCACAGTGACTCCTGTTGTTGACTTAACAAATTGACACTCTTGTTTATGGCATCAGTAATCACCAAGGCTCTTGTCATGAGCTCCCAAGGCTATGGAAGCCTTTTGAGTTCACCGACTCTGATCATATTTAGACAAGGTCGTAGTCAAAGTGGAAGTTCTCTCCTCCCTTCAGAGAAAGGTACCTCCTTCTTTGATGACCTGTTCTTTTCACTGGGATCTCACTCGCGGAGATCTTTCATGTAGGTTTTTTTGTTGTTGTTTTTTATTTTTATTTATTTATTTATTTATTTTGCCAGAGTGTTTTGGCTTTCCATGCCTGTAATACTCTCATGGGATTTTCAGCCAGATCCGCATGCCTTAAGGGAGAGAACGATCCAACATGGGAAGCGAGATACACAGCAGACCCATAGAATGGCAGATGTCCTAAACAGCATTCTGGCCTCAGAATCAGCCCTTAAGGCATGTGGAAATCTTTCTTAATATATACTAAATTGATCTTCTGTATATAAAGATATTTGAAAATGAATCTTGATGTGAATGGAATGGGAGAGGGAGTGGGAGATGGGAGGGTTGCGGGTGGGAGGGAAGTTATGGGGGGGGGAGCCATTGTAATCCATACACTGTACTTTGGAAATTTATATTTACTGAATAAAAATTAAAAAAAAAAGAATTGCAAGTGTCTTTGTGTGGCCTTGTGATTAAGGATTATTTCTAGAAACCCAAGCATGTATTGGGTCAAATGAATGGTATTCTAACCATTCCTTTAACAGATGCTTGTGACCACCTCTTCTCTTCCAGGGATTCTTTTAGGCATCTTAACAAATCACATGTCTAGCTGATACTGTTCACCATTTGACTTACATTTAAGTTCCTGTACCAATCACCATGAGACAGATGGAATATTACACAAATCACAATAATTCTTGAACCCACGATTTTGAGATAATAGGCATGAAATTCATAATTTTAGTATTCTAGAGTAGATTATGATGTATTTGACAAAAAAATCAATGAAACTTTTCTTTCATTCACTACAGTTCTTAGCATTAAGTTTCTTAGGTTCTAGCTTGTGCATATTCTTAAATTTTATATTTACAGGAGAGGAATAGTTTTGAAATATTCAAAAGGAACCGGGAAACAGTATTTGAAATGACTACAAGAAAAATTTTCTCATTATTTAAACATTTTAAATACATTCTGCGTATCATTTTGCCTCTTATATTCAATTCTAGGGTGAGTTGTCTATGAAACAAAATTTCTTTACAACACATTTGTTGCATGAACTGAAGAAATATTTTCCTCAAGAGTTCAGTCATTCTTAAGATCAAAAATATCAAAAACAGTCAACTGACCATTATTTTAAGCCAAAACTTAATTACTCTGACTGTGTAGTTATATTTTAATTATATTTTTATTATTAGCCAAGAGGTTTTGTAACCTAAATAACTTTTATAATGATACAAAGTTCTAAGACCAATTTAGCACATGAACCATCACTAAACCATTACAGTGAATTCTCTGAAAACTTTCCAAGATGAGGTTGCTCTTCCCTTCTTAGATTATGATTCTTGGATTTAGAGAATTTAAGGGCCTTGGAGTTGAGTAACAAACATGGAATGATGTTTTGATGGCAGTACAACTAAATATTTTGTAGCTGTTTCATAAAAAAGAAACTCTGGGGATTTCCTACTAGTAAATGAAGAATTACTTAAATGTCAAACCTGTTGTTAGAAGAGGTCAGAGATCATGTCTTAAGTTGTCTGAAGCTATGATTGTCTTCAGAAATAGGAGATATGGATGTGGCAATACGTTCTAAAAGATTTTAAAATGCGCACTGCTCTTTGGCTGAGATATTTGAACATTCACTTGGAGATAAAGATAATTACCCTTACAATAAGATTCCTAGGCTATTGGTCACTTTTCCTCTATCACCTCTAAGCTTCTGAAAAAAATCCACTCAATCATACCAAATTTAGAAATGCTGTGGCTTAATAGATTCTTTCATTCATTTTGAGAGAAGATTGGATTCAATGTGGGAAAAGTCCATAGTGCTTTATCAGCAAAATATTAAAAATCTCGAGTCCTAACATGTGAATCCCTGAGCTGTGCTGTGTATGGGAATCAACTTATGGAAGTAACCAGAAATATCTGGTGGTAAATTACTCTTCACTAGTCATTAATTGTATATTTTTGGGAAGCGGTTTGATCTTCCTAAACCTCAGCTTTTATAACTACACAGTGGAGATATTAAGGACTACCTTACTGATTGAATAAAAGTTCACTGGTTAATAAGACAATAACTATATTCTACAAACATGACTATATGCCATTTCTTAAATTCATTCCTCTTTGAGACTACTACAGAAAAACAAAACCTCTAAAGCAAAACATACAAAGAGGTAAACAAATATGTAGAGAATATAGTGACAGGAAAAGATAGCAAAATAAAAATGAAAATATTTGAAAAAAAAGATTGAAATAGAACTTCTGGAAATAAAAACAATTTTATTGAGAGTAAAACCCATTTTATTTTAGTAGGTATTATTATAGGAAACTTAAATAGTGAGTATATTATGATTATAAAGCATAGTGGAATGCTGAAATTACAGATTAGGTGAAGTTTTCCATGTGTATTTTTATTCCCCCACTTTAAGAAATGAAAACCCATTACACGTGGGCTCATAAAAGCTTGAGCACATCAAACCACACAAGTCATAATATTACAATCCTACAGTGTGCCCAACTGGAGTAAAACTAGAATACTGAAAAAATTTGTCCTTTGGAAAATATTTTTGTACTACAAGTATTTTGGGGTAATATGTGTTATAATTTCCCTGAAATTTCAAATATTTAATGTTAAATATTGTTTCCACTTTATTATTGTAACTGAATTTTGAAAAGCTTATTTTCCTATGGTTAATAAAGTTTTATTAGTAAATCACTGTATATTTTATTAAAAGGCACTATGTTGTTCCATGATCAACAGTGACTATGAGTTTAGTTCCTTTTCCTGGTTTGAAGTAGTGATTTCCATTGTTAACATTCTAACCCCTGTATGTATAGACTGCATTTTTTTGGTTATTTTAACAAAGCACAAACACAACACACATTTGAAGATAATTTTCTTTTATAAAAAGATTTATTTATTTATTTATTTGAAAGGCAGAATTACAGAGAGAAAAGGAGAAACAGATCTTCCATTCACTGCTTCACTCCCAAATTGCCACAATGGCCATGAAACCAGGAGCCAGGACCTTCTTCCAGGTGTCTCACATTAGTGGAAGGGTACAAGCACTTGGGCAATCTTCTGCTGTTTTTCCCAAGCCATTAGCTGGAATGGGAGTGGAGCAGCTGACACACAAACCAGGGCCCATGTGGAATGCCAGCAGAGGGCAGCTTTATAGCTGCTAGACCACAGTGCCAACCCCTTTAAGATAATTTTCTAAGTAAAAATCAGAATGATCATCAAGAACATTCAAGTCTTTTTTTAAAGATTTATTTATTTATTTATTTGACAGAGTTACACAGAGAGAGAGAGAGAGAATGTCTGCCATCCAATGGTTCATCCCCAAATGGCCGCAATGGCTGGAGCTATGCTGATCCGAAGCCAGGAGCCAGGTGCTTTTTTCTGGTCCCCCACGCGGGTGCAGGGGCCCAACCACTTGGGCCATCCTCCACTGCCTTTCTGGGACACATCAGAGAGCAGGATTGGAAGAAGAGCAACCGGGACTAGAACCCGGTGCTCATAAGGGATGCCAGCGCCGCAGGTGGAGGATTAACCTAGTGAGCTATGGCACCAGCCCCAAGAACATTCAAGTCTTAAAAGTTTGACATGAGCCATTACTCTCATTATTGAGAATGAAATGAGAAATATAGATAGCATTCCTGCTATATGTAGTATTTAAGGAAAATAATAGGGGTGCTGAAGAAAATATTTTCTATTCTCTCATTGAAAGAAAGCTTTGCCAAAATTTGACAAAATATTATCAGGAGAGAATAGTTTAGACACCATATGAGTTGAACAGACTGGAAATCTGAGATTAGCATTTCATGTATTGAGGCTTTTCATCTCATTTATACTCTGACTTTTTTCATTTTCATTTTCAAATCCCAAGCAACATTTTGAACATTTTCTTAGTTACCAATGATGCTGTGCACTTCTGCAAATTCCCAAGGGATCACCAGGGAGGTGAGCTAACTAGTGTGAAAGGACAGTCTGAGCGACTGGCCAGTTAAGAGGGGGAGCCAGAGGATGTTTTAGCCCTGCGTTATTCTCCCCCAATCTATTAAAAGTAAAGCAATCAAAAAATCTCCTATTGATTCTTTCTCTCCATAGCTATGTTTAACTGAGTCATAGAATAATCAAATTCAATAATCAATGGAAACAAAATAGGACTTTTCCTAAAAGAGGCAAAATTATTTTTTAAAAAATTATTTATATTTTAGCATCTTGAGCAAATGAATTACATTTAGACATTCTCAGTTTCTGTGTATTTTACTTACAGCAAATATTGCAATTGTTGACTAATTGTATGCCAAGTAGTTTAGTATGGACATTAACCTGTATGGTTCTCATAATCCCTAATCATTCCTTTCAGAATTTATTTAATCCCCATCAATACTGTTCACTTATCAATACATTAATAAATATTTTTAAAGCACAGAATAAGGAATTGAGTTTTCTCAATGAAGCAACAATTGCCCAGTCTCCTGTGTCTATGTTAATCTTCATAGACATGACTAGAACCTTGCACTCACGCATTTTAAAGCATATGCCAAATTCACTGGCTGGGATCTTTCATCTTGTCATTATGCTCTGGTATGACAAAGTTCAGAACTAAATGAATAGAAGGTTGTTAATTATCACATTTATAAAACACATTTGGTGGCCAACACTGTGGATCAGTGGGTTAAATCTGTGGCTTGAATGCCAGCATCCCATATGGGCACCAGTTCAAATTCCAGTTACTCCACTTCCAATCCAGCTCTCTGCTAATGTGCCTGGGAAAGCAGCGGAGGATGGCCCCCAAGTACTTTGGCCCCTGGTATCCATGTAGAAGACCCAGAGGAACTTCGTGGCTACTGGCTTCAGCTTAGCCCAGCCCTAGCTACTCTGGCCATTTGGGGAGTGAACCAGCACCAGCAGGCAGAAGATTCTCTCTCTCCTTCTCCTCTCTCTCTCTCTGTCTCTCCTTCTCTCTCTCTGTAACCCTACCTTTCAAATAAATAAATCTTAAAAAAAAAAAAAAAAACACATCCGAGCATTTGGTTTTCCTAAGACAGTAGACATCCAAGGTATCTGTGATGTAAAATCTGGAGCCTTGAGTTCCATTTATTTTGCTTTGTATATACAAATCAAATATATCCATATATCCATAGCACAACATTGATGCATTAGACTTTGAATACAAAAACACCACAGGGCTATAAAATGTCATTAATATAGTGTTGGGCAAATTGTTATTTGTGGTTTAACTGCCTGATTTTGTACACAAAGGTTCATTGCATATCCATTAATTTAAGTATACTCTATGTTAGCCTTCAGGCTATAAGGGCAGAATTGAATAGTGACAGAGACCTCTGCCCTCAATAACATAACACATTTACCACCATACATCCCTTAAGAAATAATGTGTTGATTCCTCCTATTAACATAAATAGTTGTATTTACTAATACTACTATTAATGACAAAAGTCATTTTCTAAAACTATAATAAAAGCATTTGAATATGTACTAACTAGTCATGCCTTGCTTCTTTCATTAGGACATATAGTCAGCTGATTTTACTAACTGATGGATAAAACAAAATAGCATACTTTTATTTCTGAACAGCCAATCTTAAATTTAACTTTCACACCATTGTGTTTGTTTATTAAACTGTAAGTTAACTCACAATTTCATGCTTGGGTAATAAATTTTTATACTATACAGTTTAATACTGATTACAAAGGTTAGAAGTTTGCTAACATTGACTTAAATAAAAGACTATTGATTTTTGATGATATGTTTTAAAGCCTCAGAATGTGAGAATTAATTGGATCACTTGATCTAAGATAGAGGACTATATTATTTATTAGAATTAACTAGAATAAATATGTAATATATTAGAATTTTTAGATAAGATGAAATTTTAGATTGACAATGACTAATCCAGAAACCATATAAAGATGATTTGTTGGATACCAATTGTACTGTGAAGTCATCACCTGTCAAATGAAGAGCCAGAGGAAGTTTTATTACATGTAAGAAGTTAGTCATATAACTGACAAGGAATGGAAATGCTATAGACTTATTGAGGTCCCAGTGAGAGGAAGGCAACACAGTACAGCCTACAGGGTGATTTATTTAGTTTTTGACACTGTGTGTGTTATTTGAAGAGATTTATTCTTTAAAGATGTTTCATTTGCTGATTTATCTCTTGGATATATCCCATTTTTTGTTTATCACTGCAGAGATCAAAATAATGTTTTCTTTCCCTTTGGGACATATGAAAAACAAAAGGTCGATTCATTAAAGTTCCTAACAGTAACTTCAGCTTATGGTTATAAGTCTAAATACCTAGAGTCATTTTACAAAACTTAAAAAAGTGGAATCTAAAAAAACAGTTTTTCAAATGACATATGACTTACTACAGAAAGCTTTTATAATTTTGAAAGTTTGTACCTAAACCAACTTGATCTTACCACACAATTTAGTTTCTGCATTCTGCAGAGAAGTATAGAACTGATCTATTCTTATAAGTCTGACATACTGATAAGCCATCAGAAAAAAATCTCTCCAGAAGTAGAAAGGAAAATTCATCAATATATTTTGACCTGAAATTCAATTTTTTTGTTAGGTTGTAATGTGACTATACTTTTGGAACTCTAACCTATAAATTGATGTCCTATTAATGTAGCCTCAGTATAGATCCATTCTCTGTCAGGTTTCTAAAAAATGTAGTATGATCTTTTTTTCCTGACTCTGCATTGGAAGCAAATCAACTGATAAGAGTTTAAAGAAAGAACTTTCAAGATTTTTGAGAATTTTCTTACAATGTATCTAAGTATCCTTTAGTAAATGATAGAGATTTTTTTCTATTTGAATAAGGTTGCAAGCATACTGGAGAAGAGCAGAAATTTGATATTCTCTAATATATAATGTTTAATTATATATTTTAGCAAAAGAGAAATATTAAAATTACTGGTTGTCTTAGTTCATTCCTGTTGCTATAACAAAATAAGCACAGATTGGATAATTTATAAATAATAGATTTTTTTTTTACAATTCTGGAAGATGGAGAATCAGAATAAGGCACATGCAGATTTGGTTTGTGTTAAGTGCCACAGTGCTGGCCCATCTAACGTAATTTTAAAGAGACTCATACACTCAAACCATAGGAACAGTTCAAATGTTAAGGTTCAGGGGTCTGTGCTGTGGCTAAACCTCTGTCTCTGGTGCCTGCCTCCCACATGAGTGCCAGTTCACATCCCAGCTGCTTCTCTTCTGATCTAGCTCTCTGCTATGGCCTGAGAAAGCAGTAGAAGGTGGCCCAAGTGTTTGGCCCATGCCCATGTGGGAAACTTGGAGGAAGATCCTGGCTCCCAACTTTGGATCAGCCCAGCTCTGACACTTGTGGCTATTGGGGAGTGAACCAGCAGATAGAATACCTTTCTCTCTGTCTCTCCTTCTCTCTGTCTGTATATATCTCTCTCAAATAAATAAATAAAATCTTAAAAAAGTTACAGTTCAGTACATCAGTATTAAATTTTTTCCCCATAGAAACAGGTCTATGAATGATGCATTGGAATAAAAGATATAAGTAAAATACAACATGCCACTCATTTTCATTTTGTGTAGCAACGTTAAAGCATGAAAAGAAATTGAAAAAAGATAATGAACAGCAAATTAAAAATAAAGCTTCATTCTTTATATTAAATAATTAATAGAAATGTTAATGTATATTAAAACCTTAATGCTCAAATAGTGTTATAACTTTTATAATCAGTAAAGCTATGGTTCTAAAGACAAATAGATTATATGGTTTCTGTCTTTCAGTCTGTAATGCTATATTGCACTTACTGGATTGTGTGGGTTGAAGCACTTTTATATTCCTGGAAAAAGTACCACTTTATCACTGTTATAATATTGTTGATGTACGGCTGCATTCAGTTTGCTGATATTTTGTTAAGAATGTTTTCATGTAGGTACATCAAGGATATTGGTCTGTAGTGTTTTATTCTTGTTGTGTCTTTGATTTGGAGAATAATATAATGCTGGCCTCATAAAATGAATTTGCCTAGTTTCATGTTTTGGAATAGTTTAAAGAAAATGGGCAATAGTACTTTTTAAAAAATTTTTTAGGATTCAGCAATGAAGCCATCAGATCATGGACTTTTCTTTGGAGAATTATTGTTACTGATCCAATATTACAGCTCATTATTAGTTTGTGTAGGTTTTTAACATCTTCATGATTTGATTTTGTTTGTTTCTAAATAGCTATAAATTAATTATTTCTTCTAGGTTTTCTAATTTGTTGGTATAAAGTTGTTCATTAAAGTTTGTATATCTAGGATTGTTATATCAATGGTAATGTCTCATTTTTTATTTCTAATTTACTTGCATTGGGGCCTCCTTCCTCTTTTTTTCTTGGTTATCCTTGCTAAGGGTTCTGCTCTGACCTTTATTACTTCTTCACTTTTACTAATTTGGGGTTGGACTGATATTATTTCTTTGAAATCTTTGTCTTAAAAAGATTTATTAATTTATTTTAAAAGGCAGAGTGACAGAGACAGGGAGAGAAAGCAAATATGAGAGAGAGAGAGAGAGAGAGATAGAGAGAGAGAGAGAGACATCTTCCATCTGCTAGTTTCATCTCCAAATGGTAAAATGGCTGGGGCAGGACTAGGCTAAAGCCAGGAATCCAGAACTCCATCCATGTCTGCCACATGAAACCCATGGTTTTGGTTGATAATTGAAACTATGAATATAAACTACTGTCATCGTTTGTCTTAAAACTTGTTGCCCAAGCTCCATCCAGTAAAAAAGTCTAAAAACAATGACCAACCCAATAACAACCGGAACTGATATGACCAAAATTTAATATTAATATTTGTTTATAATGGTGTGGGCATTTAATGCTATGGATACATTTGTTTGTGATGCTTGCATCCCATATTACAGTGTCTGGTTTCAGTTCAGGCTACAAAACTTTTAATCCAGTTTCCTTCTAAAGTACACCCTGAGAAATAACAGATGATGGCCCAAATGATTAGATCTCTACACCCAAGTTGGATGTAGTTCCGTGCTTCTGGGTTCTGCCTTGTCCAGCTCTGACTGTTGAGGGCATTTGGGAGTAAACCAGTAGATGGAGGCATTCTCTCTCTCTCTCTCTCTCTCTCTCTCTCTCTCTGTCACACACACAAACACACAAAATGAAAATAAATAAATAAATAAATAAGGATAAAGATAAAGTTTTGCCTTTTTGTAAAAGCAGCTAGGGATCCTTGAAAAGGTTGGCTGATTCTAGGTCTTCCTCAAGGAATGGTCAAGAAAATATATTTCAGACCAGTTATCAAGAAAATTTTCAAAGACGTAGAGAAGCATCATGAAACAGCTGCCATGGTCCATTATGGAAATTTAAAATATTAATAGATCAATAAAGTAAGTGGTTATATTCAATTATCTAACATGATGTTAAAACAAAACTAATTGGTTATATCTGGATGACAAAAATGACTCATTCTTTTGACATAAGATTAAAGAAATAAATATTCAAATAATCTGAGCTATATATTACATCATTAAATAACTAACTAGTAAGTCAAAAAAAGTTTCATTTTAAAGTATTCCAGTTGATAAATGAAGAAAGAATAATAGAATGAAAGTAACTTCTTTATACAATACCAATATATTGAAAAGTCTTGGCAGTGAGAATATATGCTACTGATGTCAGAAAATGAGGAGCATCCATATATTGTAGACTTTGATGAAAAAATCACATCACCTATTAATCAATCTTACCAAAAGATGGAAACTGTAAAAAAAATCGTGATCACATCTCTAGTTCAGAAGACAGAAACATGTTACACTACATCACATGATCAAATCAATAATGTTAAGACTGGCCCCTTCAACAGTAACCTGCGTGTTGAAAAGAAAAAATGGAAAGAGAAAGAGAGAAAGATAATGAGAAAACCTATAGATTAAAAGAGACTTAAGGAAATTGAACTATCCCCAAATGGTGACATTATGTGAATCATATTGAAATAAATGTGGAAAAATTTAATATTCATGAGATCAGTGAAAATTTGAACATTGACTTGATATTAAATAAACAAGTCTATAAATTTTAGATTAATGCACTGTGATTGCATGAGGAGGATCTTACCATCTAGAGCTACATATGGAAATTTTTATAGATGGAATGAGATAATCAGTGTCTTGCTTAAACAAGTATAGTTGTGAAGAAGTAATTGGTGGAACAGATAACACTAGATTAGCCATAAGATGATAATTACTGAATATGGATAAATGGTACATGTGTATTCATCACACTATTCTCCCTATTTTTATGTCTACATCTTCCATAATCAAAGTAAAAAAGAAATCAAATAATATCTGTCAGGCCTTTGTTTCACATTTATCCTGTAATGTAGGCAATTTTAGTTTGTATATAACAATAAAATTTCTCTACATTAGAAAATTTAGATTTTAAAGAGTTGTAACATATCCAGTATGAATAGAAATATTAAAAATTGTTTCCATCATAACTTTTGAGTAGGTGATTATAGCTATGATTTTTAACATCAACTCTAATTCCCATGAAATAATGACTAGTTTTTTAATAAATTTAAATTTTTATAATAAGTTTTCAGTGTTACCCACATTCTTTCGGACTTCTTATTCCAGGACTATGGTTATAAATCATTTTAGCTATTTCTAGTAATCCTTTGTTGCTTCAACTGTTAGTACACTTTACCATATATAGAAATTTTTCTAGAAACTCCATTGAAACTTTGCTACTACTCCTGTTCTCTATCTTTCCCTGTATTTATCCTTATCGCAACTGTATCTTGAAATACAAATCTTTCAAAAGCAGAAAAGTACGATGAAATTGTATCTCAAAACCCATACAATGATTTGTCATTTCTCCAACCATAATTCTACTTAGTAGTCTCTACACACACTGAATGGCTGTATGTTTCCCAGCACGTTTACAGCGGTATCCTTTTCTCTTCCAGTTGAAACACACTCTGGAATGCTTTGTGTCTGTGCGTGTGCCTCGTGTGTGTGTGTGTGTGTGTGTGTGTGCGCGCGCATCTAACAGGGAGAGAGAGGCAGAGACAGAAAAAGATCTTCCATCTGCTGGTTCACTCCCCAAATACCTGCAACAGCTGGGACTAACTCAGGCCAAAGCTGGGAGCCTGGAACTCCACACAGGTCTGCTATGAGAGTGACAGGGACCGAAATAATTGAGCCTTCACCTACTGTGTGCCAGGGTGCACACTGGCAAGAAGCTAGAATTGGACTCTGAACCAGGACTTGAACGCAGGCACTCTGATTTAGGTTGCAAGTGTTCCAAGTGGCCTGCTCCTGGAATGCTTTTGAAAGTTTGTCATTATGGTAAAAGCCTAAAGTCAATTCACAGAACGCTACACATTATTAGTAAAAAAGTTTGCATTGTTTCTCATAGCTGAGAGCAAACATTATTTTATCAATAATATGATTGAAAACCTGTGCCTATATAGTTAATTTAAACAGTGTTTTGAAAAATAAAACTAAGTTCCTCAAACCAAATTTTTAAGGTCTGTGGCTCTATCATGGACTAGCATTCCTAAGATTAATGCAAAAAAAAAAAAAGTGAATGATATTTTGACAGTATCTAGAGAGTGAGAATTTGTAACTTGTTCTGCTAGAAAATGATTTCAAAGACTCTGTATGAATTCTTTGAAAAAAATAATAAAATTTTTGCTTTTCAAGAGAAGTGTTACACAAAAAAAGGTAGAAAACATGAATAAAATACATGGTATTAATTCAGAGAGAAGAACTATAAGGGAACTCAAGAGAGGCAAGGAGATATAATGATAAAATTAGGCTGTTGACTCAAAAAAGAGAAGTTCAAAACATGCTTAATGTGTATTTACAAAATAAAATAAATGACTCTTTGGTTAAAAAAATAGAAGGCATTAAGTTAAATTTACCTTCAAAAATAGTTATGGGTTGATTTAGTCACATTGCATTACTTCAAGCTACTAACCCTAAACACCACTGGCTTTTCCAGCTCAGGTGGCTTTCCAGTTTTTTCACTAACACTGATTTGCATAGACTTGGGTAACTAATAAGGCCCAGGAAAGAACGACTTTGCCATTGTGAACTGCTGACTGATTTGACAGTTGAACAGTTTGGTTCTATCAGTGCTTCACTAATATGGGAATACTGGAAAGTGCTGAAGGACGCAGGATCACAGGGCAGTTTGTGGGTAGTGCCAGATGGTTTTGTCTCCTCGTGTCTAATTAAATTTTTTATTACAAGGCTGCTATAAAGGATAAAAATAAATATATTTTATAAAATATTTACAAACCATGTAAGCATGTCTTTGGCACATCTGCGTATTTGTCCAGAGGCATGCCAAGCCAAATATGTAAATTATAGTACTCAAGATTTCATTGCTAGTACACAAAATTATTAGGAGTACCAGTTAGCAAAATTCGTCTTATCCCAAATAATAATACAGTTTATTGAGTTAATTGAAGATTGTCTAAATGAGACTTACAGTTGATAAACTGAAAACAAATCACATCACACAAAGGAGATAACAATAGAAACACAATATATGAAATTATGCACCAAGAATATGTTTAATAAAGTGTCCTCAACATGCAGATACTAATTTTAGTCTTAAATATCCAGTTTAAAACTAATTTGGAATGTGGCTTTTTTTGACTACTAAAGATGGACATAGTCTTAAGGCTTGAAAGTTGTTCCTTGACTGTAGGAAGTTGTCAGTCTTCTTGGAACTGGCAGATGTGCTTTTACAGCTGGGGCCATATTGGTACCTTTAAGGTTGGGCCTTTGGGAGAAAACATAATGCATTAAACAGCAAACACCGTTGTGTAGTTGTTTTGTTGCATAGAGAGAAGTCAAAATGTTTTCTTAACACACTTGCAGATTTTGCTGTAGCTTTTCCTTCAGCTCCATAAAACTATGTTGATTTTATGAGTCATTGTCAATAAACTTCACAGGGCAGAGAGTAAAATTTCTCAAATTGCCTATCTCATGTTATATAAATTCTTAAAAATTACTCTGTGTATTTTTTAAAAAATTTCTAAAATCTAAAATGCAGAACTCTCTCTACAATTTTAGGATATCCTAATATATCTTCTCAACTGAAAGCACTGAGAGTTTTATTGCAACTTTTGTCTACCTGAATAACAAATCACTGAATTTGATTATAGTTAGTACAGAGATTGAATGAAGAACTTAAAAATTATCCTTATAAGGTTGAATTTTAGATTTCCTTTTTTGTTTCCTTATAGATTACTATAGTTAAATGTGGAATCTTCAGTGTTCAAGAACCTGTGAGTCACTTCTACATGATATATAGTCCCTTCCATCTGAATGCCATTCATAGAAAGTTAAAAAGTGATAAAACAGGCTACTGTTGATCTCCCTGCATTAAAAGTGCAGTCTTGTGAGAAATAAACAGCTAACATCTGAAGGATTGTTTGGAGAAGAGCTGCACTGAGGTCACTTTCCAAAACAACAAACTGCTGCTCTTTATGACCCTGAAAGGTTAGAGTTTAGGAATTTCCTGGAGATTGTGTTTTGTCTGGGATTTCTTTTCAAAGTATCAGGAGTCTCAACTAGTTCTAGTACCACCATCACAAGCAAAGTGGTACAAAGGTTGTAAGTTTAACAAAAATGCACTTAGAATTAGAGGTAGAGGAAAAGAAAGGCAGGAATCAGGAATATAAGCAAAATTGACATGCTTAATTTTATATTCAACAGAAGTCAAGCCACTTACAGGGTTCTGTTTATTGCATTGCTTTTTAATTTGCAATAATCTATTTTTAATTGGAGTAGAGTGACTTTGAGTAAAACAGAAGCACAGGTGACACTAGTGTCATCAGTTAGCATTTTCTCCCGAACTTAATGTATTTCAACTGATAGTATTTGTGCTTTGTAAAATTTTCTGTTATAAGACATATAAATAAGATAAAGCTTAAGTTCTAAAAATCCACTGTAATACTAAAGTGATATTACAACAAAATTCTCCCTGAAGACACTTTATTTGTTTTACTAATTTCTTTGTGCTGAAATAAATCTTTTGATTCTTTTGTCAGTAATTAAACTCTACACAAGTTAGATATTAAAAATGTTATTTATTAACTGCTATCTTAAATGTAAGAACTTCCAGGAAACCATGGGCTCCAAAAACGTACTTAAATTAATTCCATGTACATTGCAAGTACACATTAGCAGATATTCTGAACTATTTACTGTTCTATTCTGTGTTCCAAAATTTTCAGGTAATGAGTTAAATTCATCCTTCCATTGAATTATCTGCATAAATTAGACTTTATTCCCAACTCAGCCTCAAAAATGATATTTCTTTGGATTCTATATTGTCCAATTTAAGCTGATGAATCCCCCCAGGGTTTCTTGAGGTTATGTGTGATTTTGGCAAGAAATACCATTATGTGCTGTAACAGCAGCTATCCTATGAGGTTAAAGTGTCTGTTAATGTAGATTCTTTAAACGGATGGTGCTCATCAGGATAGCCAAGGTCAGAGGATGTCAAATGGATTAAGTAGAAACATCATCCTTACGGCTTTTGAAAGGAATAAGTTCACTTTTCTTTATCTACATGCTACATATGCAAAAATATGTAAGTATTTGTCTTAATTTCTAACAACACTAGCCAAATACTAACCCAAATACACAAGCCAAACTACAAAACAACTCAGAATAAAATCTTCAATCCAAAAAAAGTAGTTTTGGTGACTATACATAGTCTAGAATGAAGGTCATACTAAAGATAGAAAGTCATGTTGCCAGATAATTCGTACCTCATATGGCTCAATTTTATAGTATTTTCCACACAGGGAAATATATTTTTATTGAAACATCCCTTGTTTTTAATTTATGACAGAGAACTAGGCTGTCACAAAGGTATACATTACCGGTGTCTACCCAGAAGAAACACTGCCAGTCTCTAGTATGGACTAACAGCTTTGTGTAAATTAGAGGTATTAATTACATAAAAATGTATTGACTAATAACCATTTTAGTTTTGTTAAGTAGTGTATAAAATACATTTGGAGCAAATACTGCTACATAACATCAATGAGATTTGATCAGGAAATGAGAGAGATTACATGGAAGTAGAAATAAAATACATGAGCAGCAACTACTCGTTACTAAATGACTGTGATGTCCCTATTGGTGTTGCCAAAGGATCTTTTAAAATTAGGGATGAGGGCTAGGGGGCTGGCACTGTGGCCTCTGGTTAAGCCACCATTTGCACTGCCTGGATTCCATAATGGTGACAGTTCATTGCTACTATTTGGGGAGTGACCCACCAGATGGAAAATCTCAATCTCTCTCTCTCTCTCTCTCTCTCTCTCTCTCTTTCTACCTTTCAAATAAATACATCTTTAAAAAATAAAATGAGAGATAGCATGACAGTTTTCTACTTATAAGAAAAATTCTCTCCCATTATATTTTGAAACAAGTTATCATGAAAATATGTTTCGTGATAGGAAAAATTTTAGTAGGTATTATCTTGGTAGTTATTTATAACTTTGATAGATTCTATCTAAAATGTTATTGTAAGAGGAGGTAATAAAAATTTACATAACCAATTTTACAATCATGAATTAATATAATCAGAAAATATGGATAGCTAAATAGGGGTGAAAAGAAAATAGTTTTAAATTGAAGGTTTAAAACAGCAATGTTCAGTAATTTCTAAACCTTAGGTTTTTTCCTATTATTTTCTCATAATCTAAAGATTAAAGTATTTTCAATATACTTTTACAGCTGCAACCATTTAAAACTTCACTATATTAACAAAAGTTATTAAGGATTTCTTTTCTATTTTCCTAAAAAAATTAAAAGGCAAAGAGGCAGAGTCTTCCATTATTTAATTCACTCCTCAAACAAAAGCTGGGGTTTACCCAGGCCAAAGCTAGGAATTTGGAACTCAGTCTGGTTCTCCTATATGGGTGGCAGGACACAAGCACTTGTGCGATAACCTGCTCCCTCTCAGGGCTTATTACCCAGAAGCTAGAATCAGAAACAGAGCAAGGGCTCAATCTCAGACACTCTGATATGGGATGTGGGCTTCTGAAGCAATGTTTTAATTCTGCAAGAAGCATAGTCCTGGTACTAAGTTTTTTTGTCATAGGCTCTTGTTACTTTGTTGTTATAATGTTAATGGCTGCCAGCAATATCTGGCCCACTACTTACTCTTCAGTTGAACTTTCTGAGTCTTATCTTCTTCATGTATAAAACAAACATAAAATTTCAATGCAGAGAATTATGAACATATTAAATGAAAGTGTATACGTAAAGTACAGTCTTAGACTATGAAAATTGTGGTACTTGGTAGCTATGAGAAATATGATAATTTTATTGTCATTATTATTAATATCACTACTAATCAATAAGGTCAAAATTTTGGCTTTGGGGCCCGTGTTGTGGTATAGCAGGTAAAGCTACCACCTGCAACAACAGCATCCATATGGGCTTTAGTTCATGTCCCTGCTGCTCCACTTCTAACTCAGTTCCTTGCTAATGGCTTGGGAAAAGCAACCGAAGATGGCCCAAGTGCTTGGGACCCTGCCATCTATATGGGAGACTTGGATGAATCTCCTGGCTTCGACCTGGCCCAGCACTGGTCAGTGCGGCTATCCAGGGAGTGAACCAATGAGTGGAAGATCTCTGTAACTCTGACTTTCAAAATAAATAAATAAATCTTTAAAAAATTGATCTTATAATAGCTAAGTAATTGTATTGAATTATACATCTAATCACATAGACATGCATATATGACACTTAAGTGGAAGAAAATAATAGTTAACAAATCTCATTGATTGATAACTTTTTGGCTTAATTTCTAAGTTTCCTTACATCTTTACCACAACCAGAACTTCTGATACATAGTTTCCTGATTTCTGAGACGTTGATATACTGTATACCAGTTTAATCTATTAACTCTTTATTTCCTTCTTACTGGTTATTCTTCTTGCATATGTACAAGCATAATTTCATTTGGCACATAAAAAAGAATTTTCATATAAGTACATTAAAAGATAAGTTAACTTTCTGGTGAAAAAATTTAAAAAAACAATCTACAAACTTACTAGTAAAATTAGCAACAACACACATACAGATCTTAATCCACTTAGTTTCAAACCATCTGTATCCCTTTCTTCTCTCAACACTCTGACAAACCTTGCAGCCCAATTGCCAAATAATTCAGGATCTAATTTATTTCTGATAATATAATCTAGATAGATGAGACAACAATGACATTGGTCATATGTAGTTGACATATTTACTGCAGAAAACTTCATCGTTGGGGCCTGTACTGTTGTGCAGTGGGTTAAAGCCCTGGCCTGCAGTGCTGGCATCCCATATGGGCGCTGGTTCCAGTGCAGCCTCTCCACTTCTGATCCAGTTCCCTGCTAAATGTGCCTGGGCAAGTAGCGGAGGATAGTGCTGGTCCTTGGGCTGCTGTACCCACATGGGAGACCCGGAGGAGGCTCCTGGCTCCTGGCTTCGGATCAGCTCAACTCCAGCCACTGCGGCCATTTGTGGGTTGAACCAGTGGATGGAAGACCTTTCGCCCTCTGTCTGTCTCTACCTCTCTCTGCAACTCTGTCTCTCAAATAAATAAAATAAATATTTAAAAAATTCATTGTGCTTTTAATATATAGACTTAATTATACATTTGGAAATAATTTCCCTATAGCTTACTAAAAATTTACTGAAACAAATTTCAATTTAAATATGCTTAAGCAAGTACAAGAGGAGTTAATGAATAATATGTAGTAGGATCGGTACCCTCGAAGAGAGAAACGTAAAATTAATAACATCTGAAGTTCCTAGAGCTTGTGAAATCCTGAAGATTTCACTTCCAGGCTGGCATGGCAAGGAAGTGACAGACAACAACGTTAAATATGTTCAGCCTGCACTTGTTTATTGACATATAAAATAAAATATTGACATATAAAATAATGGGATACATTGTGATAATTCAGTACATATAAACAGTGAACTTAATGAACTAATCAGGGTGGTGATGATTTCCCTCTCTGTAAACATTTATCATTTCTTTGTGGTTGGGACCTTTAGAATCTTAGCTATTTATAAAACATATAATAATATGTGATTCACAGTCACCCTACTTTGTTATAGAACATTAAGACTCACTCCTCTTCTGTAAGTCTACCTTGCTACTGACTATCCAACCTGCTGCATCCCAACTTCTTACTCTCTTGTGACCATTACTCTACTTGAGGCAAATAGGTAACAATATTTTGAGCTCTAAATTATTATCACCCTCATGTATCCACTCTAATTTTCCCCTTACTCAGGTTTCTAATCTGTTTGATTTCAATTTTTTTGTATAATTTTGATAGGCTTTCTTGGGTCCCCTTTTTAAAGAAGTGGCAGATAAATGGATGAATGAGACAGATGATGGAGCAAAGGCAGCTGAATATACTCTAAGGTAGACTACAAAATAAAATGTCTTTAGCCTGAAGACTCAGGATGGGAAGGATGGAGGGAGCAACGGGGATCCTATGGTGATAATGAGGTTTTTCCCCTCCTATACATATATATATATATATTATAAAACTAAGATAGAGCTATTTCTTAGGTATTATGTATCATACACATATACATAAAATCTGTAGAGAAAGCAAAAAGGTTTATGGGGAAATGTAGCCAGAAAACTGCATGTGGCCGTCTTTCATACCTAATCTTGATTAGTTGGCATAGATGCTATAAATAATTTACACATCTCCCCAAAGCATTTGAGTCTTAAATTTATTCTTTTCCTTGTGGCTATGAATTAGATTTATTTAATCATACTCTCACCCTAAGCTCAGATTCTTGTTTGGTGGTTAATAGAACTTACTATAAGAAAATTAAAACTTCATGAAACAAGATGTCTAAAAAAGGACTATTGGTAGTAAATTTCATAAATCAGGACTACTCTGGGATTTTGTACATTATAGACAAACAAGCCTATCAGATTTCCATAGAAAATAATTTAGCAGGGCAATTTTTTTTAAAATACAGCTTGAATTTAATACTATAAATGACCAGGTACATATTAACATCAAATGTCACAATTAAAAAGATTAAAAGTAATAAATTATTTGTCTCAAGAGCAAATGCCCTTTTATTTTATAAATCAAGGTTGAGATAATTATTTTTATAAATTATTTCATTTGAAATATTTTGATAAATCATGTCATCAGAAACAGCGTGAAAAGGCAGACTACTGAGTCTCAATTTTCAACAATTTTTTTGAGCTAATGACTGTAAATTGCAGTTTTTACTTTGATTTCAATTTTTATAACACTTTTCCAGAATTTTTTCTAGTACTTTCATATCCCATTTTATAATATTACCCATTAGTGAAATTATTAGTTTTCTAAGTCAGTAAGAATCTCCTGCAGCTTCCAGTTTTGTTTTGAAAATTACAGGAATACAAATAAAAAAATACAGCTTTTGAGCTCTTTATTATTAGTGACAATTATTATTCCTTGAATCTACAAGTTAATTCAATATAAGGTATAAATGCAATGATTTTGATTAAATAACAATTACTGATTGGCTTTTCTCTGTCAATCATTCTTTAGTGAAATGTTTAGTGCACACAACCTATTATTCGTGAAATCTCTAGAAATACATGAGAACTGAGGCTCAGGGTGGTAATTCCTATATGACGCCATAGCAAAGAGGGAGAACAAAGCCCCGTGTTGTTCTTACTAATTTATATTGCCTCCAAGAGTAGAAAAGAGATGAACTTATAATTGGGCTTAAAATGAGAAAATCATATCTGTTCTAATTTGAATAATATGAGTATGAATTCTTCCTTTAAACAGCTTATGGTAAATTTATTTGGAAAAGCTAAAAGAGAAACATTTCATAAATTAATACAAAATATGTAAAATAATTTGCTTTTTCTTTTCATTAATCAGGGATAAAGGGAAATGTTGACAGATATTTTCTCACTAAATTGTAAGTGTTGCATCTTTTTCTGGAAGTTTATCTTGATAAAGGTAGGTAAGATATGCAGGAAGAACTGGGTACCCGTTGGAAAAACTCTGGCATCACAGTTTGCTGATGACCAGTACTGTACCTTTCTGTTTTCCTCTCTAAAAAATCCTCTCTATGCCTACTGATGTTTGATGGAATTTTATTTACCAGAGTAAATAAATAAAAATAAATAAATAAATATATGAAATTGGTAATATAAATACAAATAATTTTAAAATTACTTATATAAACTTGATTTATTTTACAAGTGTTCCCATATGATTTTTGACATAAAACAATGCAAAGAAAAAAATGTACTCAACCCATAGAAGATTGAAATGTTTTCTTTGGTATAGTAAGCATTAATTCAAGCATCATAATTTATGCTTTCTTAATGAAGCTGATGTATCAACAGCTCTCTTCTTTGGAACCCCAGTTGCTGTTTTCAGGAGTTCACTCTATATCCTGTCAGTCAAAACTAATACTAAAGTTGTTCTGGTTTGTTTAATATATATATATATGTGTGTGTGTGTGCGTGTGTGTGTGTGTATGACTTAAATACCTTGTCATGGCTAAGGTTCACATAGAGCTCCAACTGTCCCTACAGCATTGTCAGACATAGTAAAGGGCACCTAACAGCCTGATGCTACAATGACTGGCACTTTCTGCTGTGTCCTTGTCCTTGTTACAAAAGACCTGAATGTCATGGGAAACTCTCCTTTGGACTGCAATTCAAGAGAAATAAACACCACCTTCAGTGAAAATAAAACTAACTGCTGATCTAGTCATTCCAAAGTGCTGTTTGTGAAAGTTCTATCTTGCCCTCTTCCAGGTTAGAAGATTCTTTACTCTGAAAATTATTAAGTTATTTTTAAAACTCGACATGTTTAGGGCCAATGTCATGGTATAAAGCTGCCTGCTACGATGGCAACATCTCATATGGACACTGATTCAAGTCCTAGCTGCTCGACTTCTGATCCAGCTCTTGTCACTGGCCTGGGAAAGGGCTCGGAGGACGACCTGAGTGTTTGGGTCCCTGCACTCATGTGGAAGTCCCAGAAGAAGCTCGTGGCTTTGGCCTAGCCATCTGGGGAGAAAACTAACTCACTCTCTCTTTCTCTAACACTGACTTCCTTCAAATTTCACAATATTCTAGTTTTGCTCAACTTTGTAAATCTTCATACACCAGTTACTATAACTTCACTTGTGGTTTTAGGGAATGGGATATCAAGCAGGAAGATCGGTGTTAATAGTATATGATTGACTTTGTAAGTGTTCCAGTGTCATAAATCTCCATGATTTTGGGGATGCCCATTGTGAGGCAACAGTTTAAGTTGATGCTTGAGATGCCCACATCCTGTATCAAAGTGGCAGTTGGAGTCCCAGTTGCTCTGTTTCTAATTCAGCTTCGGGTATTACCTCCTGGGAGCTAGCAAATGGTGGCCCAAGTACTTGAGATCCCATTGTCTATGTGGGAGACCCTGAGGAAGTTCTGGGTTCCTGGCTTCTCCCTGGTCCAGCCCTGGCTATTGTGTGCATTTTGGAGAGTAAGCCAACAGATGGAACATTTCTCTGTCTGTCCCACTTGGCTCTCTCCGTTTGTCTCTCTCTCTCTCTCTTTGCCTTTCAAGTAGATGAAATAAGCATATACTGGATCAACATAGAAAACATTGACCTAGAAAGTCATATCTTACCATGTATGTTCTTGGTTATGGGTGTTTTGGGTGTCTTTTTGAATGGGGTAAAAAATAATTTAAGGGGCATTATCAAGCAAATAAAATCTTTTCCTGGGAATTTGTAAAATAGCTTCTAGCTTATCAGCAATTATCTATTGTGCACCTTGCAATTGCTTGCCACTGAGTCGGCACTGGGCCAGACTCATAATGAATTAATCTAAATTAAAGAAAAGGAAAACTTGTTCTTCATTTGTTTAAATGTTTAATTGAATCTACAGCTGCCTCTTGGAATGCACATTTTAATACCAAAGGAGCATCCAACAAAACATCCAGAGAAGCATGAAACCTGTGTTAGGAAGCAGAATTTGGCAGGTCATGCTGGAGATAAAGTGCCTACATGCAAGAATATGTACAGACAGAAGAAAAACAGCAATATATTACTGCTCTATCAACCCAAACAGAATGTGTTGTGCCTTAACAGAAAGTTGATTTTGGCATGAACCACCATAGTCCTGAATCATTTTGAAAGATGGTAATAGGAGAATTTGCATTGGCTTTTGGCCAGATAAAAACCAAGGATAAAAAAGCAGTAGCTAGAACTATGTTTACTTTTTGTCTATGGAAACTTGACTAATCACAGAGAATAACAGACAATTAGCATTGGGAAAAGTCCTCTCTCAATAAGTGACAGAAGCTGCAAAAATCTAGAGAAAGCAATAGGACACATGAAGCACTAACTAAATGTGTATGAAAGTTTAACTACTAAGCATTATGTCCATTAAAATAACAATGAGATAATGTTTTCATCACAAGAATAATGAAAAGTGGATAGAATAGTAACACTCATTGCTAGAGTCGTAAGAGGAAGTACATTCTCACAAGGCACTGACTGTAATGGAGACTGGTCCAAATCTACCAGACTTAAATTTGTTAACGTTTACCCAAATATGTATCATTCTGTATTCTCTGCCCATGTTTCTACATGTTGGAATTTTCTTCAAGCAATCCTTATGGGTATATCTAATCATTGAGCTAATAAAGAAGTCTCCTTAGAATTACTGATATTATTGAAAAGCTCAGATAATATCTGTATCTAGTAATAGGGATATAATGTAAAAAATAGTGTAGTCCCCAAAATAGAATATTACAGAGCAATACTATAATGGAAATGTGTAATAATTTAGAAAGATTTGTATAATGTATTAGGTACTTTAATTTTTTTTTTTTTTGTATTTATTTGGAGGGCAGAGAAAGTGAGAAAGAGATCTTCCATTATGGTTCACTTCACAAATGCTCACAACAGTCAGAGCTATGCTAAGCCAAAGCCAAGATATGGGAACTCCATCTGCATCTCCCACACAGGTAGCAGGGACTCAAGTACAAGAACCATCACCTGCTGGCTCTCTATGAGCAAGAAGTTGGAATGGAGAGCATAGCCCAGACTAACTCAGGCACTCTGATACAGTATACAGCTTCCCAAGCAGCACCTAAACTGCTATGTCAATCACCCACTCTAACAACATACTGTTAATGAAAAAAAAAAAGATATCAAAACACTATATACAGTGTGATTGATGAACAGATATGTAGAAAGAAGGAGAGAGAAAATCAGTGTATATGACAAAATTAATAGTAAGATGGTGGGACTAAAAGCTTTCTTTTAATTTCCTCTTTTTTCTTTTAATAATCCTCTTTTGTTAAGGATTTCTATCAGTAAAATGTTTACAAAAAAGATTTATTGAAATCATAATCCTTAGTTCCTCAGAATGTGACCTTATTTAGTAATAGTGTCATTAAGATAACATCAGACCGGAGTAGGGTGTGCTTTCAGTCAATATGGCTATGTCCTTATAAGAAAAAGAATTGAAGACAGAGACACTAACACCATGTAACACTAGAGAGACTGCAGTGAAGCCGTTGCAAGCCAGAGATGAAAAAGCAATGTTAATCACCAGAAGTTACGAGGAGCAAGGACTACCTAGAGTCTCAGCAGAAGTATGGCTTTGTTGACATCTTGGTTTGGGACTCCTAGCCCCCAGGAATGTAGGAGAATACATTTTTGTTGTTTTAAATTGCTCAATTTCTGCTACTTTGCCATGACTATTCTAGGTAACTAATACAATGGGAGACAGCAAAGCACATAAATGCACTGCTCAACACATGAAAGCCTCTGAAGTGGTCTTTATGACACTCCCAATCTCCACATCTTCCCTTTCCCAAAAGTAATGCTGCCATGACTTCCAGCACGTTGGTTTCATTTTGTCCCTTCTTTTTATATAAATGGCATCACACAGTGTGTATTCTTACGTGTTGGGCTTCTTTCACATGATATTATACAACCATTTATTTTTGATGGGACTTTGATGTTGTTTAGTGCTATTATAAGTAATACCACTAGGAATTTTGTTGTGTAAATCGTTCAGTGTATGTGTGTGCACCCATTTCTGTTGGCTATTTAACTGGGAGTAGAATTGCTGAGTCACATGCCAGGCATATTTACAAACTTTGTAGATAATTGCAATTATTGAAGAAGCTGTATCAGTTTACACACATACTAGTAGTGAGTGAGAATTCCTACACTTGATACTGATAGTCTTTTTAATTTTTTATCACTTTTGAAAGAGTTTGGTAATAGCTTATTGTTTTAAGTTGCACTTCGCTTATGACTTCTAAATTGTTTCATGTGTTTATTAGCCATTTGTGTAGTCACTTGTGTTTTCCTATTTTCCATTGATGGCTTCTTTTAGCCTATTGTTTTGTAAATGTTCTTTTTATACTCTGGAGACAAGTCCTTTGTTGTGATCTGGCTTGCCATTTCACTCTTATAATAATTCTGATTTTGAGGAAATATAATTGGTTATTTGTTTCATTTACAGATAATGTGTTGCTGTCAAGGATGCTACTGAAGCTGTCATACATTTTTGTTGGGAATGCAAAGTGGCAAAACTACACTAGAAAAGAGTTTTACAGAATAAGAAATTTGAAAATAATCAAAATATTGAATATTGATTATGGTTATAAAATCGCATCAACAAAACATAATTATAAATAGTTTTACTAATATTTATTGAAATTAGTAAGATTTGTTGTTGTCTATGAGAAACAAACATAAATGGGGTGAGAGTACTACTTCATTCCTATATGTTAGTTTTATGAAGAACAGTACCTTTGGCTTCAAGTTATAGAAAGTCCCACTGAAAATTCTCTAAAGCACAAGGATGCTTGTTATCTCATATATTTACAATTTCAAAATAGCCTGGTTCTTAGGCTCACGGAACAGCCTTGAGACCATCTGTCCAGCTCTAGAGTGAAACATCGAGGTAAAGCATTGGTTCTCCATGGGTGCACACAGTAAGGGAGATTCCTTCAACTCTCTGGACAGCAGTTGGTTAGTTAATGTTGAGTATTTTCTCCTGACTGCTAAGTTAATTGGCTTCTAAAATGATAATTTACTTTACATAGTTTTAGAAATAAGGCCAATCTCCTGTACCACATTTCAACCATACGATATGTCACAGGTTGAGGAACAAAAACTCTAAATAATAAGAATTTTGAATTAATGCCCAATTAAACAAAAATTCCGACTTTAAATTCCAGTTGTAATGCTTAGCAAGTTTTCCCCAAACCCAAGTGATTTGTCACATAAATCCAGGATCCAAGGATCGTGCTTAAAATGTTATTTAACACCATAATATATGATACTGATTAATGCTGTAGTCACACAGGGATACTCTTATTTCAAATTAGAAGTCTCCTTTTAAGGAAACAGTTTAATTCAATATGAGAGAAATTCCAAGCTGACAGAAAAACATTTATTAAAATATTTTTGGTGTCAGCTTTGGAGGAAATATCTAGAAACAGGCAATTTTATCACTAGCATTTATAATTTCTGTATAATATTAAAAATCAAATATTTATTTGAAAAATTTTTTGTGCTAGAATGGCATTTTTAAAGGTTCCTACTGGACCCACAAATGTTCAGTATCACCCACACCAAGATCTTAAACCCACACAAGCAGCCATTGCAGACATACCCAAGAGAAAACAAAGACATCTCTCTCTTTTTGTCTCTTTCACACACACACATACACACATACTCTTTCACATGCACAGACATATACAATCATATTTTTCTTATTTGCCACACTCCCTCAGGGACACAGTCACATTTCCCCATGGCTTTAATAGGCAGCCTTATCATCTTCCTCCTTTCCTTGGGAGGGCCTAAGAGATGCATATATCCAGACCTCATCACTTACTTTAAGTCCACATTTTCCTCTCCATTTGGACATTTCATGGAACTACCATCTCACTACGAACATTTTCCCTTGCTTTATTATTCTTGGTTCCTTTGCTTCATGATCTACCACTCTTTCATTTTACCAAGAGAACAAACTATGAAGGCTCTGACAAAAAGTAACAGCACTTGAGAACCAGTGCTTAAGAAAAACTTCCCATGACTTTCATTACTGCCTAGGAGACTTTTCTTTCTCCCAGAAATTTTTATCTCTGTATCCTTCACCCTGATTGTTCTTGGAAATCCATCATCTATCCCAGTCATGTTGCTACACATTGCAACATCTACCAGGGCCCTGTTACTCAGTCATGAGTGAAGATATGTTCAGTTAATTGAAGGTTAAGACTGCCAGTTAACTCTCCACTTGCGCTTGCAGCCCAGAGAAGAGCCATCCTAGAGAATGAGCTTCTCATTTCTGCATATGACTTTGATCTGTGATTAAGTGCCACAAGGTCAAAAAATCAGCATTAAGCCAAAGGAAGGAAAATTAACAACTAGTCACATTTGGAGAAGACAGTTAAATGTTTGGAGCACTAAGCTAAAGATTCCACAACTATCAGAACATTTGGTGCACGAAATTTATAAGGCTGTTATTTTGGTGTAACATCTATTTTATAGATGAAGAAGCAGAAAACTTTAGAGGATGTTAACTAATGAAAGTAGTTTAACTAGGTAAGATTCAAATGCTGCTATGCTTACAAACACTTCTTCCAACATTTTTTATGGCTCAAGGCAAAAGTACAAAAGCAGGCTCATATGCCAGTCCTCTAAATACCCACCAAATCAAGCCAATAAACTTCGGAGCAGTATATCTCATATATTCTTACCATGACAAATATTGCTTCAAAAAACCCTAGGTCAGATTCCAACTTACATCTCTTGGACTCTTTGGCATTCAGGAAGAAAGCCCAACTCTTCTTTTCCAAGTCTTGACTCTGTGCTTTGTAAGTGGACAGTTGTACATAGTTGTGAACATTCTAGCTTTCACATTCAAGTTTATTTGTATATAACACAGATACCCTTGGCCACTCCTGGGACAACAGGAGCTCACCTCAGTAATTTCACCCATGCAGGAAGGATCTACTTGGAGAAGGAGCCACTTTGGATCCTAGAAGCAGGTTAAAAGCTATGTGGGAGGCGCTGCTGTGGTGCAGTAGGTTAATCCTCCCCTAAGGTGCCAGCATCCCCTATGGGTACCAGTTCTAGTCCCGGCTGCTTCTCTTTCAATCCATCTCTCTGCCGATAGCCTGCGAAAGCAGTTGAAAATGGCCCAAGTGCTTGGGCCTCTGCACTCACGTGAGAGACCTAGAGGAGGCTCCAGGCTCCTGGTATCTGGCTTAGTTCCAGCCTTTGCAGCCACTGGAGAGTGAACCAGCAGATGGAAGACCTCTCTCTCTGTCTCTCCCTCTCACTCTCTGTAACTCAACCTGTCAAATAAATAAAATCTATTTTTTAAATTTATTTTTTAATTTTTAGAACAAAAATTTATTTTGGTGTAACATTTTGAAATACATTTTTTTTAAAAAGTCATACTTATTAAGGACTTTTTGAAGATTCTGCCTACAGAGGATCATTGGGGATTATGAACAGTTATACATAAAAAATTTGTATAACCTGGATGAAATGAATAACTGTCAGAACACACAAAACCCACCAAAATTGAACCATGAAGACATGGAAAGCCTGAACAGACTGTTTGTCTCCCAACAAAGAAAAGCCCAGAACCAGATAGCTTCTGCTAATTTATATCAAACTTTAAAAAAATATTTAAAAGGTACAGTTAGGGAGAGACAGATCTTTTATCCACTGCTTCACTCCCTCTATTTGTAACCAGAAATTGGGGGAAACCTATGGAATTGTATTTGGGGACTGGCTTATTTCATTAAATGTAATGGTTTCCAGTTGCATCCATTTTGTTGTGACAGACAGTATTTCATTCTTTTAAAATCTATTTTTTTTTAAAAGAGCTATGTGGGTAGCTAGAATGGAGTCTGAAAACAATGAGGTGGGAATTGATTTTGGATCCTTTCTTGAAGCTGTGGCCTCCTTGCCCAAATGGGGAGAATCTCCGCTGTAAGAGAACCAAAACAGGGCCCTCTAAAGCTGTGCTTTTCAAACTCTACTTGGATTTGAGCCCCATGGCCTGACAAGTCTGCTACCAAGGTGTGAGGATAGTGATCTCTGCGGGATTTTAAAGCCCATGGTTAGAGCACTGATGCTACCCTGTTGCCCATGAAAGCTTAGGAGAAATTGTTCTGAAATATAAACTTGTTCGGGCTATTTAAAAAGAGTAGCAGAATTTAATACAGATAGAGAAATTTCTTGGAAGGAAGCTCAAACAATGAGGTCAACTTAACAGACTTGTTTCTTTCTCCAAGAGTCTTCAAGCCCAGTTCTCTGGAGAATATGTTATTTTATCGCCTTATGTAAATCATTATTTGTTGGCTTTAAATGACATGGAATGAGTAGAAATACTAAAAATACTTTGTGACTTGGCTCTAAGCAATTGTGGAGAAAATCTTGGCCTCCCAGCTTGGGTCTGGCTCTACCTATATCACTATAAAGCTACCCTGGATGAGTCACTTAACCTCCCTATGCCTGATTTTCTTCATCTCAAAAACCATGGTGAAAATGCAGGTACTGTAGATCTAGAGAAATTATATGTGGATGAAATGTGAAACTGAATATAAAATACGTATTTTGGAAGTATGTGTCATTTAAAGTAAAAATGTAAATTATTTTATGTAGAAATATTTATTCCTCTTTCATTGAATTCTCAGTAGAGACTCTTTATAAATATATGTCTAATGCTTCAAAGCCATGAATCTTTGGATTTTTTTTTATCACTGGAGCTTTAGAATCTTTCCCAAAGCAATCCCCATGGGACAATACTGTTCAAAACTGGACCATTAGTTACATGTGGCTACCACACATTTGAAACCCAGCTAATGAATGTGAGAAACTGAATTTTATTTATTTATTTGTTTATTTAAAGATTTATTTATTTATTTTAAAGTTAGAGTTACACAGAGAGAGGAGAGGCACAGAGAGAGAGGGAGAAAAAGGTCTTCCATTTGCTGGTTCACTCTCCAATTGGCTGCAACGGCCCGAGTTGTGCCGATCCGAAGCCAGGAGCCAGGTGCTTCCTCCAGGTCTCCCACACAGGTGCGGGGGCCCAAGGACTTGGGCCATCTTCCACTGCTTTCCCAGGCCATAGCAGAGAGCTGGATAGGAAGTGGAGCTGCTGGGTCTCAAACTGGCACCCATATGGGATGCTGGCACTCCAGGCCAGGGCATTAACCTGCTGTGGCACAGCGCTGGCCCCAGAGAAACTGAACTTTAAATTTTATTTAATTATAATTACATTAAATTTAATTTTAAAGGTGATAATTCTGTTAGAAAACACGTGTGTTGAGACTGATTTGACTCTGCGAATACAGTTTCAACTGCAAATTTTATGCCAGTCTAAATATAGATCAAGTGGTTCAGTTAAAAATTCAGCATTCAAATTGGGATATTTTCATTGTTACTATAAAATAATACACATTAGATTCAAAGATTCAATTCCCACCATTTAGAAAACATTTCATCAAACATTTTAGATATTGATTATATATTGAAATAATAGTTTATACATATTGAATTAAAGACAATGTATTTCTGAGAGCAGTTTCACTTTATGTAACATATATCAGAAAATTTAAAATTTTAAAAGTTTTAGTATGGAATGTGGCTGATTTTAAAGTAAGACCCAGTCTGTCTGTCTTCCAAGCTGTTTATTTCCATTAAGCATAGGCTTATTTTCAGTGCAAGAATCATTTGATCAACCATTCCTTCCTGGATTGAACAGAAACATTCAATGTGATTAAATTTTGAGATGAACCAAGAAAATTAATAAATACATTATTACTCTGTGCTTCTTTGAGTGCCACGAGGATGTTTTTAAACTGGATTAAGTGTCCCAAAACTGTTTTAGTTTTGCAGTTCTTTTACCTCTTTCTTTTCTAAAATTATTTTTTCTAAGTTTCTCCATTTTTCTAAGACTATATGAGTTGCTTTGATTACCTCAGCCCCCACGTTAGAAATATATTTCTCAAAAAGTTCTTTCTTCCCTAATCTCCTTAAGTGTTTTAGGAATTTATTTTGTGTGGACCAGGAAGCCAACTAAAGGGGCCCTTTAACCTCAGGTATAAAGTAATATCCATTAAGCATCTGCTAAGCATATGCTATTAACCAGATAATTTGTTCAATTGGTTCTCTGAGAAAAGCAGAAAATGTCCTTTCAGTGAACATTTCCACTGCTTAGAGAACTTTTGTTCTTTTTCCTTTTCTCTGCTTAACATCGGCTTTTGGCATAGTTCTAGATATTCCACTTGGCTAAATAAGAAAATCTAGGTGTTATCATTTCATTTTTAATATTTTGGCTCATGAATTTTAATTATTTTTTCAGCTATTACTATCTACTAAAAATAGTAAAAACATCATAGCAACCAAAGATTTAACTAAAATATAGTATATTAAACAAGAGTGAAAACATTCCATCTGCTAAATCGTTTATTTCTAAATTCAAGTCCATTAGAGAATATGCAGAAAAATGCCTTCATAGGCTCATAGGCTTATCATTATAAATACTTCAAGACACTATCCAGAAAAACTGACCCTGTTATTCACATACTTCCATTTCTCAATTAGACTGATCATTATTACAAGGCCAATTGACATTAGATTATTCAGTGCCCTCTGCAGTCCATTTGAAAGGTCAAACTACCTGTTCTCACTTTGGTATTAGTAGTCTAGGTTAAGACAGCATTTATGAGTAGTAATAATGTCATCTTAAGAGTTAAAGTGACCATATTAAGTGTTAAATTGATCATATAGATAGGATTAAGTGTTAAAGGGATGATGTAAATAAGATCAAATGTATGGTGTGATTATGTTTAAGAAGAGACAAGCAAAATTTCTCAGACCTTGAAACATTTTTCTTAGTGCATTAAATATAGCATCTCATTTGGAAAGATGTTTGGTGCAGCTGGTAAGAGGTCTGCAAATCATACTGGACTGCCTGGTTTGAATATCTGCTTCTCCACTTCTAATCCAGCTTCCTGCTAATGCACATCTTGGAAGGCAGCAGATAATAACTCAAGTTCTTGGTCCCTGCCACTCAAATTGACTTCTAGGCCCCTGGCTTTGGCCTAGCCAAACCCTGACTGATGCCAGCACTTAGGAGGGAATGAGTGGATGTAATGTCTGTCTGTCTGTCTGTCTGTCTCTCTCTCTCTCTCTTTCTCTTGCCTTCCAAATAAAATGAAAATAAATAAATAAAACATTTTTAAAATAGCTCATCAGATTTTACCACATTTACTGGTGACCTCCCCATAAAATGACCTATTGAAAAACTGGTATCTTGTCAGAAAGAAAAGCGAGAACTGAAGTGGTAACACACAGAATACTGAGTTGACATGATGCCCTCCTCCTCTGGAATCTTGTCATGTACTCCACTCATCATAATTACAACCCTGCATCTTTCAAATGTGTCTGTTGAAATTCAGTAAGTTATTAATTCATGATACATTTGTCTCCCTATTCCTCATGTCTTCTCAATACACACTTGGCTTTTTCAAATTATCAGTGAGTGAGCCCATATTTGGAAGAAAAAAAAGAATTTATTTTAAAGGGTATTTTAAAGCATTTTACAGAGTTTTAGATTTCATAGTTTTCTTTGAGATCGTGAAGAAATTTTCTAGCCATTCTCTCCTGAAAAAGATGTCTATAAATACAACATATTGCACACAATGTCAGTGGATTTGTGAAGTTATTAAAAGGGACTTTCTGATGGTAATAAATCTTGTTGAAAAATTCATGAGTTGTATTATTCTCATGAACATATGTTGGCTAGTACTCTATGACTTTAGTCCATTGTAGAGTATATGAATTGGGAACTGGACTACCTGTGTTTATGTTGAAATCTAATTCCTTTACATTATTTTTGCCATTATGGAAGATTTAGGATTTGTCTCTATGGATTACTTATTTTTAAAATGATTCTATCCTTTGTTTTTAATTTTGCCATAGTTATTTTAAATGAATTTTTTAAATCATATTAATTTTAAATCAACAGACAGCACTAAACCTTACATAAATTTAAGGAAAACTTCTTTTGATTAGTTAGGAAGTTGAAGAAGCAGACCAATGGAGATAAGACCCAAACATTCACCACCCATGACAAAATAGAAAATAGGCTCTATTAGTTAATTAGCAAATGGAGATAGGAAAATAATGTCTGTGAAGTTTACCCCTCAACTTTATTTATTTTTTAAATTATTTTATTTAAAGAGTTATAGAGAGAGGTAGAGCCAGAGAGAAGTCTTCCATTCTGCCGATTCACTCCCCAAATGACCGCAACGGCCAGAGCTGAGATGATCTGAAGCCAGCTTCTGAAGGAGCTTCTTTTTGGTCTACCACATGGGTCCATGGGCCCAAGGAGTTGAGCCATCTTCTACTGCTTTCTCAGGCCATAGCAGAGAGCTGGATTGGAAGAGGAGCAGCCGGAACTCGAATCAATGCCCATATGGGATGCCGGCGTTGCAGGCTGGGGCTTTAACTCGCTGCGCCACAGTGCCAGCCCCTCAACATTATAAATTCCAGATTCATTCCTAAGATTTTTTCTTTTCCAATCAGTTTTAGTTCCTTGGTAATTTTATATACTAATAATTTTAAGTGACACTGACACATGAGAACCCCATAAATTATCATCTGCAGTCCCTACCTCTTTCTGAAGTCTGTACATTCTCATATAAGTATCTATTAGATTTCTCCATTTAATTTTCTAACATATTTTATATCTGAAATTAAATTCTATTTTCTCTCAAAACCTGTCCCCCCCATGTTTTTTTCCACCTTAGTAAAATAACATTTCAGTTGCTACAACAGTCTAGGTGTTTCACTACAATTCATCAGAATAATCCTCTAGTCTCTGTCTAAAAAATATACACACACTCTGACCAATTGTCCAGTAACCTGGTTCAAACTACCATAATTGGGATAGACACTGTGGCGTAGAGGGTAAAGATGCTGCCTGCAGTGCCAGCATCCTTATGGATGTTGGTTTGAGTCCCAGCTGCTCCACTTCTGATCCAGCTCTCTGCTATGGCCTGGGAAAGCAGTAGAAGATGGCCCAAGTCCTTGGGCCCCTGTACCCACATGGGAGACCTGGAGGAAGCTGGCTTCAGATCAGAGCAGCTCCGGCCATTGCGGCTATTTGGGGAGTGAACCAGCGGATTGGAAGACCTCTCTCCTTCTCCCTCTCCCCCCTCCCTCCCTCTCTTGCTCTCTCTCTCTCTCTGTCTCTCCCTCTATATCTCTGTATAACTCTGACTTTCAAATAAAATAAATAAATCTAAAAAAATAAAACTACCATAACTTGTCACCTGGATCATCGTATGAAACTCTTGACTGGCCTGAATGCTTTATCCTTGTTTATTTTTCTCAATATAGTGGCCAGAGTAATGTATTTCAATCTTTTTAAATTTAGTTTTATTAATTTTTAATTTTAAGATTTATTTATTTATTTCAGAGTTACAGAGAGAGAGAGAGAGAGAGGGAGGGAGGGAGTGATCTGCCGATTCACACTCCAGATGACCACAATGGATGGGGTTGGGCCAGGCAGAAGCCAGGAGCCAAGAGTTTCCTCAGGGTCTCCTACATGGGTGCAGAGGCTGAGAACTTGGGCCACCTCGACTGCTTTCCCAGGCACAGTAGCAGGGAGCTAGATCGAAAGTGAAGCAATCAGCACTCCAACAGGCACTGCCAGCATGTCCTAACCGCTTTGGGCTACAGCACTGGCCCAAGTCTTTAAAGTTTGTTTTGCAGCTCAAAATTATTCTTTGATTTAATGTAAAAGCAAGTGACACTGCAATGCTTTACAAGAGCTTATGTGATGAGACCAACCCACACTTCTCTGCCACTATCTTTCCTTCTTTTGACTTATGTTCCTTCCTGCTTCCTTTGCCCCTTTCATGTCGTCTGAACATACCAAGCTAATTCCACCTCAAAGCCTCTGGTCTTAATAATGCTGATTTTGCCAAGGCGGCTCTTTCCCCAAATATAAGACTTATTCCCCCTTTTCCTGGGATGATGAAACCATGATATGGCCTGACTGGAGGCATGTCTGCACTTTGTCCAGCTTGACTGGCTATCCTGCGAATCCCGTAAGCAGGTGCCTGTGGGCTACGGCATCCACAAGCTGTTAGGTCAGTGTATGGAGGAGGCTGGCCAGGTGGGCACCGAGCTGCTGGAAGAGGATATCACCAAGCTTGAGGAACATGTACAGAGCATCGACATGGCACTTTCAACAAGATCTGACGCATGATTAAAGCATTGATTAAAGATTGAGATTCTGGAGATACACATAACTGTAAAACTGTATAAAACATTAGCTTCCTGCCTCCCTTTTCACTCTACTTTCTTCATTAAATGAAATATTTGTGTATAGGAAACAGAAGACTCAGAATTTTCTTATTATTTGGACACTTTGATACCAATTAAAAAATACACAGTCCAGCAGTTTAAAATTTTAATAAGTAAGGACTTATGAAAAGGAATATTATTACCATAATAAATTTCTATTTAGCATCTACCATGTGATAAACCCTCTGTAAACAAAAAGTCATAAGACATGTAAATGCTGTAAAAAATAATGTTCGTTTGAGGTTATTGTGTGATATCTATAAATCACTTAAATTTTTTTTTGTTTTGGCAAAAACAAACATTGTACAATATTTGATGCATGACATCCAACATTTTGACTTAAAAATGAAAAGACCTATCAAGAAATTATTTTGTCCTCTTGATATGAACTAATTCACAAGAGTGATTTTTAATCAGTTGACCAGTTGGTTGGCAATGTAAAAACTGAGCTTTGCCTAGAACATAAAATAATTTGTCAAATCAATCAAATCAGTAAAAATGAAAACTCGCAAAAATTTCCAAATGGACAAGGGAAATTATCCCCCTTCAACACACACACTTTTCAATATGCAGTTTGGGTACTACAGGAATATTCTGTACATGTATTTTAATATTTTGAGATATGTCTTACTACCTTTTAATTAGGGAGGATTTTATAGAAGGAGATGGGTTTTATTTTTCTGATGAAAAGTTCTCAGATACCTTAAACAGAAGAAAGATACTGCAGAATATATGAAGATGAAAATTTGTAAAGACAGAGGAAGGACTTGAGGGGAACAATCATCTTTCTGTAAAGTTTATCTACAGGGGTTCAGTATGAATCCCAGAGGAAGGAGGCCGAAAGTATAACATCAAATTGAATATGGAAAGAATTCTGGAGATGAAGTTCTCAGGCTTTCTGTGTTGGACTGATAGAGATCATACCAGAGTTCTAAGGGGAGAGAGGTGGTCAGATTTTCAATACTGATGAAGAGATGGCAGTGGATAGAAAGGTTTTTTTTAATCATTTTTTTTGTTTATTATCTGAAGAGTAGTGCTATTTCTAAAGTTTCAACTGTTTGATTCATGTTTATACTGTTGTTTAAAACTTTACCAAGACAGTAATTTGGTTAAAGTAGATTTTTTTGTGGTTTAAAATCCAATTATTTCAATGGAAAAATAAAAGGAGAGAGTAGGGGAAAGGAGTGTAAGAAAAACAGAACCTGAACTGACAATCAGTAATTCTAGAAAAACTCATGAGGAGAGACTAAATAGGAGAGATTAAAAGAAATTAGATCTCCCTGTGAAAATGTCTTTTTCTCTTAACTAATAAAAATAGTCTCTAAAATGACCTTATTTAAAACTGGAGCTTCCAGGACTCAGAAGTTTGCTTTTACATCATTTTGTATTCATTAACTTTATAAAATCTAGGGAAAAGCATGCTAAAGAAACAATTAGTTTACACTCCACTAAACAGAAGGTGGCTGAGCTAATGCAATCTTTGTCACTGAAACAGATTCTGAACTGGAGTTGTTTGTTATTGTTTTGTTTTCCTCTAATAAACCAATTTTATGGGAAATCATAAAATGTAAAATTTTTAAATTTATTTTAAATGTACAGGCTTCGCATGTTGATTAAAGAAACCTAATTTGTCTCCCTATAAAAACTCAGAGTAAGAAGTGATTTCAAAATCCCAGAGAGGTGACAAATTTCTCTAATGTACTAAATAAATCTACCCAGGGGATTGCAAATGTAAATCAATTTCAGCTTACTTCTTGACTCAGACAAGCCTCCACATATTATTTAATAATTGCACAGCACTTTGTACTAGACACCTGTTTCTGACAATTTTTGAGATTTATAAAAATGACCTGGCAACTTCATCATTATGTGGAATCTCTTTTCCATGCTACATGTGTGGAAACAAGCTCAGATTCCTTAATCAGGATGTCCGCTTAACTTAAAACAAAATAAGGGCCAGGGCTTCCATATATGCTTGTTCTTAATTCACCAACTCTTATAGTTAATAATATTGAACACCATCCTCTTTGGCAACATGGCATGATGAGTGCTCAGGACATGGATCAACCATCCACTCCAGTCTTGGATCATATTTTAAAAATGTTACATATTTTAAAAATGTATTTACTAACTTGAGAGTAAGAGAGGCTGATATGATATGATATGATATGATATGATAGCTAGCTAGGTAGGTAGACAGACTCAGAACTCCAGTTTGCTGGTTTGCTCCCTCAAACACCCACAAGAACTGATGCTGGACCAGGTCTGAAGCTGGGAGCTGGGAACTCAATCCAAGTGTCCCACATGAAAGAAAGGGCCTAATTAATTGAATCATCACTGCCACCTTCCAAAGCCTCCATTGGCAGGAGGCTGGAGTCAGAATCCAGAGCCAGGAATTGAACCCAGGTACATCCACTGTGGGATGAAAGCTTCTTTGCCATTAGGCTAAATGCCCTCTCCCTACTGTTCATATTTTAAAGAAATTTAGATTCATTATTGCTTCTCTACAGATGAATGCTGGTCTACCATTCTCTTTCTTAATTTTCATGAATTATCAATTCAAGTACTTTCTTCACTTACTACTTTTTGTTATTGTTTCACTTGTCTTTTGTGGAATCTACCTGCATCTTTGTATTCCTCTGTGTTCCCCATATTTATGTTTGATGTCTTTGTGAGTTGGACTTATTCAGCAATCATTGGCAACTCTTATTTACTTCTTTATCTGATACAGAAACTGAAGAATTAAAGTCTCAGTTTCCTACATTCTCTAATATTTACAAGTTTTAACTATGAGAAAACAACCAAAGAAATGGCCACACATCATGCTTAACTTCACTGGCAAACTGAACCTACTCCTGTAGCCACCCTCACAAATTGAATCCGTAGTTTCTGAGGAACAATAAACTACTGTTATTTTTAAAGTATCTGTTAATTTCTTTTCACTTTATTTGAAAGGCAGAGACAGAGATGGAGATTGAAGTAGCCAGGACTAGAACCAGGCACTCTGATATGGCATGAGGACATCTTAGGCAGCAACTTAACATTGGTGCCAAACACCTGTGACAACTACCCTTTAGGTCTCTGTAATTCAAGTTTTGGTTAGAAAACATCCAACTTATATTTCTGGGATGTCGAATTATATCTTTAAAAGGAAAACGGTGCACCTACTCAGATTATCACAATACATTTATGGATTCAACTTCACAGGGTGTTTGGCACTGTCTGGCAATCTCAGTCCTTCCGTTTTCTTCTCAGTATTTCTAAGTCTCCAGAGAGGTTGTTTTAAACCTTTTCAATTTTGTTATTGTTGGAAATCAATAATTTTCCTTCCAATTTATAGAGAAAATGGAAGATGGATATCTTTTACCCACTGTAATTTATCTTCTGTTCCCTCCATTTTGTCCTTCCTGGCTTCACCAAGCATGTTTCTTGGCCCATGTACTAACATCAGTTTAGTAGTTACACTCTCCTTCTGTTCACACTGCGTAGCCCCTACTGCCTTTAATCCCCAGATTCCTTCCTAGCATACTCATCATGGTTTTCTTATCCTCTATATATCCATTTCAATGTTGGTATTTAGAGGTTTCTGTCATATGTCTTGTTATTTTCTCTTTCTTCCACCTATATTTTTATTTGCAGCTGTTTCTGACTGTTTACAAGAAAGCCTCGTTTCAAAGTCTCAAAGACACTTCAAGAGCAATCTGTCCAAACTGAAATCAGAGTTTATCTTCAGTTCTTTTGCTCCCTCACATGTCACATGAACTCAACTTCATGTGGACTCATCTAGTTATGTCAGTTCAATTACACAAAATTCTTGGGGATCTGGATTCTTTTCTTTTAACTCATTGACACTTTCTAGAATCAGCCATCATATCCCTTTAGATGACTATGATGGCCTCTTAACTGGACATTCCTGCTCCTGATTTGTTCACATCCTGCTCATTCTCCACCTTCCACATAAAGTGATCTTTCTGAAACATGGTTTGAATGGTTTGACATTATCTCACTCCCTTACTTAAAGTTTAAGTGATTTTTCAATATGATTTCTAATAGAACAGGCAAATTAAAAATATCTCTTTTCTGTTAAGCCATTGAGGCTCATCACTTGTTCTTCTCATATTAACTTTATATGTAAATTATATATAAATTATATTTATATGCTTGATATATACTTGATTTATCAACACTTCCATCTTAACTCTTCCAAGAATCCTGTGCTAAATCCTAAATTTGCTTCATTTTCCCTCTTTTTGCTAAGTGTATTAGCTCTTCTTTTTATTTGGAAGGATGAATTTAAAAGTTCTAGGTCAGACTCTTTCAATTTAAAAATTTTAGGACTTATAAACAATATGAAATGCAAATATGTTCAAAGTGAAGGGAAGTGGTTGATATAAGATGATATTCATGATTATTTGAAATCAAAGTAAGCTATCAGAAAAATGTAACTTTTCACCAAAGCTGCAACTTTATAATTTTATAAATAAATAATAAAATTTTATTTTGATACATTTTATTGATTAAAATAGCAATTATTTTGATAGAAATTTTAAGTTGCTATATAGTAAGACTTATTATCCCATTAAAATATGCATGACATGAAAGATATGATATGAGAATTAAAGTATTGAGAAAGTGCTAAAGGGAAATATCTGCATAAAATTAAAGGTAATATCTGGAATCTATCGCTATACCCAACCTCCAGCCCACCTCATTCCTGGTGAAAATCACTGAAATTGAGATATTATGTATCAGCAAGTCGTTCTTTATCTCTTATATTTTCATATTTTTGAGCTTGGGGAAAGAAGAGGTTAGGAAATGAGAGATAAGATACCATTTATCAAAAATACCAACCTCAGTCACTTTTGAAATGAGAAATTTCTAACTGAGCTTGAGTAGAATGAAGTGATATAACATCATTTAAGCCAGGAGCCTTGAAACCTTGGAGACCATGCTTTAATGTATTCAGCTACATTCCATTATCTTCTGCTTGAGGCTCAGCCCTATGGACTTCTCTATTATACTCTTCATTAAAATCTATCACTAAGACCTTGAAAAGAAATACCCTTGCTATGCTTTTAAATGAATACATTAAATATGTTCAATGACCCAAAGAAAGTGTTCAAGATTATCTGGAATTAGAATGAAATGAATCTTTCACTTATATAGATAGTACTAATAACTCTAAAAAGTATTTGCATATTTCAGTAAGTGTTGATCCATTGTATACAGATTTATATATTTATTCATGAGTAAATAAGACAATAAATATTTATTGACTGGTATATGCTCAGCACTGTTTATCATGGTAAAGAATACAGAAAAAACTCTAAAATAGTGTTTCTGGCTATTGAAAACAAATCCAAGACCATATATTCAAGTGTTAAAGAGTTCAAGGTTGCATCATATTTAAAGGTCTTCTCTGAAAATTCAGGGGAAAGAGCATCCACTTTCAGTTCTAAGCAGTCCCCCTAAAAGACAAATATCCTGTTTTCTCTGATAATGTGGTAGCTAATATAAAATGCAAAAAAGTATCAGAACGAAACTGACATTTTATGATTTTATTATTGCTTATAGCCATTGTCTATACTCCTGTGGAACAGCAGTCCTTCTATATTTTACTTATTGAACATTATCATTAGTGGTGGATTAAGCCTGTGATTATAAAGTAAATTGAAAGTATGGTACTGCAAAAATTAAGGTGGAAAAGAAAGGAAAGAAGGAAAGAAAGAAGAAAAGGAGATTGAGGGAGGGAAGGAAGTATGGTTATCTTCTTAGAATTACATCTATGAAATATATGAAATCTGTTCTCTGTAGTTAACAAAAATGTTTCAAAAAATAAAATGAGACCTAGAAAGATTTTAAAAAGACCAAGAAAGGCAAGATGTAAGTTTTCAAACAGTTCATGAAAAATGAATATTATAAAACAACTATGCATGAATTTTAAAATTTTTTGCTCCAAAATAAGTTTACTTTTAATCCCACTGCCAGTGAACATTCTGAGGTATCCTTGTATTATCTATATGCATTATTCACTTAATTCTGTCAGAAAGTCTGAATTTGCTATGCTATTCTCATTTGCATAGAAAGTTCACGAGCCTGAAAGATCCTACGTGCATATAAATTCTTAAAATTAAGGAATTTAGACCCAGGGTTTTGGGATTCTAAACTCTCTTTTTCATAGCAAGAAACTTTGTATTGGCATATATTATGTGCAAAGTACACTTACATATTTTATTGTAATTAATTTTTAAATGAAAGAATACCTGTCCCTCTCCCCTAATAACCTAAAAGTTCCAGTGCATTTAAGCAGTCATTTCATGGTATAATCATACAAATCATTAGGATTTAAACACATTAATTAGTTGCGTGTATTTGTAGCAGCAAATGCTTTTTATTATTGCCTCTGTTCTAGTTCTTTTATATAAAATATTTTAGTTAATCAAAATAATGCTAGAAATTAAATATAGAACAATAATTAACACTTCCTATGTGCCAGGCTCTGTCTTGAGAGGCCGCTATTACCTATATTTACTTATAGCAACTTCCTTTTTCTACAGAGGAGACATTCCAAGAACCCCATTGGAAACTGCAGATAGTACCAAATCCTAAATATATACTATACTTACTCCTATTCATACCTACCTATGATAATGTTGAATTTATAAATTAGGCACAGTAAGAGATTAACAATAGTAACTACAAATAAAATATGATTGTAATAATAGACCAATAAGAGTTATGTGAATGCAATCCCCTTCCCTTTCTTCCTCTTTCCAAATATTTTATTGTACTAGACTCACCCTTCATGTGATGATATGATATGGTACAATGCGTACATGATGAGGTGAATGATTTAGGCAATTATGACATCACATTAGCTTCGGCTACTACACAAATATTATTTGGACTTTCACAAGCACTGATACTGAAACAGTATATCTTGCAACCAAAATGGCTACTAAGTGACTAACAGGTGGGTAGTGTATACACTATGAATAGGGTGGACAAACTGATGATTCATGTTCTGGGCAGCAAAGGACTGAAAAGCACAAGATTTCATCACACTTACTCAAAGTGGTGCACTATTTAAAATACATAAATTTCTTATTTCTGGAATTTTCCATTTAATATTTTTAGACTATGGCTACAGGCACTGAAACCTTGTAAAGGGAAACAGCATATAAGAGGGACTACTGGTATTTTGTTCTTATATTAATTCTATGAGGTAGGTACGATTACCATCATGATTGTGTAGTAATTGAAGCTTGGATTAATTAAGATTGCATATAATTCATAGTATAAAAATTTGTCACTGTATATATACAACCACTGTATACTGCCACTCACATATTTTGTTTCACAATGAAATATTTAGAGAGTGAAAAAGTCAAGGAGTTTGTTCGTTAAATGATAATTAAGGAGTGTTCTTTGATTGGCAAAGGAGGTGAGATGTTGGAAAGGAGTGACATTCAGTAGAAAGTCAGGATAAGCAAAAGCATATCTTTGAATAGAAACACCCTTCCCCACTACATACATTACGACTATATCCCCAAAATACTTCTTAATTTATACTTATTTGGTCATGATCCCTGAGATTATCAATATCTATTTAGTTTAACTGTCAAGACTGAAAATTTACATCATCTGTATCAATATAACTTTACCATGTATTCTAAGAAATTGTATATGAATGGCTTATGTCACTCTTTGCTTCACAAAATTCCTCAAAACCATGTGTAGGTCAATTTACTTGAATTATAGAAATGAGTGGGTCAACTATGGTTTGAATATGTTTTGGTCCTATACTCATGCAGATGTTCAAAACCTAAAGTCAAACATTAATTGTACTAAGAGAATGCAAACCTAACCTAATTCTGGAGATTAGGAGGTGGGACTTTGGGAGGACCATAGGTCATTGAAAACATGCTCTCAGAAGTCAATGCTTACAAAATTATTAATTCTAAAAAGCTTGAACTGGATCCAGCCACTCTCTCTGCTCGCTTGATCACCATGTGATACTTCCTTTCCACCTTTGTCCTTCCCATCTGCCATCCTCATCAGATGACCAGTGACGTTTCTAAGTCTTGGATTTGAAACTCTAAAACTGCACTAAACTATCCTTTTCTCTTTAAAGAATTGGATAGTTATGATATTCTCCTGTAGTGAAAAAAAAAAAGTTGGCAAATACAGGCCCCCTTCTCAGAATAGCTTACCCATCTAAACTAAAAGCTTTCTATAAAACAACTCTCACTTGTGAAAAAAACACTTCAAGATTTTTACCTAATTATGTCCATTAATCCTAAACAATTATATGATGAAATGTACCTATCTCAAACACATCTGTGCATTGAAAATTCCTTCTGAAGTTATTTAGTCCTCAATCCTCAAATCTTGTAATTACTCATCTCAGATAATCCTTTTTAAAACCTTTTACAATATTTTTATTTACTTGAAAGACATACAGACAGATAGGCAGGCAAAGAGGTCCTGTCTTCTGCTCCCTTTTTCAAATGCTTGCAACAGCCAGGGCTGGGCCAGGGCAGGAGCCATGAGAAAAGGATACAATATTTGCCTCCCATGTAGGTGGCAGGAACCCAATGAATGGAGTCCGCACCACTGTCTCTCTGGGTCTTTATTGGCAGAAGACTCAAGTCAGGAGCCAAATATTGAATCAGACATTTTGATGTCACATGTGCACATCTTAACCTCTAGGCCAAATGCCCACTCCCCAGATCTTCTCTTTTGAAATATAAACTAGACTATGGGTGATGCTCTTCCTTACTGCAGTTTTGCTTAACTCTGGATTAGTCTGTGTCCTTTTTGGAAGAGGGGAAAGTTGATAGAAGAACCTAAACACTTCACTACCCACACTTCACATTTAGCAGACCTATATGTAGGTTGGATGCATTCAGATTAGGTTCAATTAATAAAATGCCCCAAAATAACCAAAGCTGTCCACCAGATCATATTCCTTTCCATTGTTAGAATGTGTGTGAACACACACCTGCCTGCCTCAACGAATGTTCAACAGAGATAAAAGGGAGAATTGTATTGAAGAATTGTAAGAGATCCTTCCCTAGAATTCCAACTTCCTCTTCCACAAAATTTTAAGATGAATGTTATGGCCTTTGAAGTATTAGCAAGTATTCCATTCCCACAAGTTCATGAACCCTAAAAATACTCTTTTACTGCAGATGGGCGTCTTATCTATAAGGGATGTAACCAAGGGAACATTTTTATCCAAGCGCATAATAGGCTCACAGAAGTCTCTGCCAAGAAAGAGAAGGAGATGAGTTGTACTCTGAGTTCAATGTGGCCTAGTAGAGACAGATGCTAAAATGTGTCACATGTTCAGTAATATTTGACATATCGTTACTTAATTCTCTACTATAGCTAGAGACAGGGAATCTTTATATTTTTGGAGCAGCACATAATTTTATTCTTGGGATATTTGTACCAGAGAGTATAAGATTATTGGCAAATATATTTGGATTCCTGAGGACTCCAAAATTCTTCAACATAGTAAAAGAACGAAAGAAGAAAATGGATAATCTAAGAGCATATGAATTTGCAAAAACAAAGGGTAGAGAGAATCCCTAATTGTGATCTTCACAAAATATTTAGAATAATATCACATGGCATCTAATAAAGTTGTGATCTATCAAATAAGGAATGAAAACCTTTCTTTTTTAACTTTTATTTAATGAATATAAATTTCCAAAGTACAGCTTATGGATTACAATGGCTTCCTCCCTCCCCCATAACTTCCCTCCCACCCGCAACCCTCCCCTTTTCCTCTCCCTCTCCCCTTCCATTCACATCAAGATTCATTTTCAATTCTCTTTATCTACAGAAGATCAGTATAGCATATATTAAGTAAAGATTTCAACAGTTTGCACCCACATAGAAACACAAAGTGAACAATAAGTTTGAGTACTAGTTATAGCGTTAAATCTCAATGTATGGCACATTAAATACAGAGATCCTACATGAGGAGTAAGTGCACAGTGACTCCAGTTGTTGACTTAACAAATTGACATTCTTGTTTATGGCATCAGTGATCACCCTAGGCTCTTGTCATGAGTTGCCAAGGCTATGGAAGCCTTTTGAGTTCACCGACTCTGATCATATTTAGACAAGGTCGTAGTCAAAGTGGAAGTTCTCTCCTCCCTTCAGAGAAAGGTACCTCCTTCTTTGATGACCTGTTCTTTCCCCTGGGATCGCACTCGCGGAGATCTTTCATTTAGGTTTTTTTTTTTTTTTCCCCCCAGAGTGTCTTGGCTTTCCATGCCTGAAATACTCTTATGGGCATTTCAGCCGGATCTGCATGCCTTAAGGGCTGATCATGAGGCCAGAGTGCTGTTTAGGACATCTGCCATTCTATGGATCTGCTGTGTATCTCGCTTCCCATGTTGGATCGTTCTCTCCCTTTTTTATTCTATCAGCTAGTATTTGCAGACACTAGTCTTGTTTATGTGCTCCATTTGGCTCTTAGTCCTATCATTATTATCAATTGTGAACAGAAATTGATCACTGGGACTAGTGAGATGGCATTGGTACATGCCACCTTGATGGGATTGAATTGGAGTCCCCTGGTATGTTTCTAACTCTACCATTTGGGGTAAGTCAGCTTGAGCATGTCCCAAATTGCACATCTCTTCCCTCTCTTATTCCCACTCTTATATTTATGGAGCGCCAAAGGGGAAACTTGTTGAAGTGAAATGGACACTATGAGAAACAGTGACTTGATCAGCTCTTGTCCTGATGGTTGATGTACAATGTAATACTTTATCCATTTTAGTATTTTTTTTGTTCTAGTACCATTGGTTGAACTCTGTAATTAACACACAATTATTCTTAGGTGTTTAAATTTTAACTGAAAAGTGATCCCTGTTAGGAATTTGGAAAACCTTTTGCTGAGTGAAATAAGCCAGTCCCAAAGGGACAAATACCACATGTTCTCGCTGATCGGTGACAACTAACTGAGCACCAAAAAGGAAACCTGTTAAAGTGAAATGAACACTATGAGAAATGGTGACTTGATCAGCCCTCACCCTGACTGTTAATGAACAACTTAATACGTTATCCCTCTTAGTATTTTTTTTGTTTGTTCTACTTAATACTTATGGCTGAATACTGTAATCAATACACAGTTATTCTTAAGTGTTGAAACTTAACTGAAAGGAATGAAAACCTTTCTTAATCAACATTGAAGTTGTCAATTTTTAAAAGATTTATATTATTTATTTGAAAGAGTTACAGAGAAAAGCAGAGCCAGAGAGATAGAGAGAGAGAGAGAGAGAGAGGTCTTGCATCTGCTGGTTCACTCCCCAAATGACCACAATGGCCGGAGCTGAGCTTGTCTGAAGCCAGGAGCCAGGAGCTTCTTCTAGGTCTCCCATGCCGGTACAGGAGCCCAAGGTCTTGAGCCATCTTCTGCTGCTTTCCCAGGCCATAGCAGAAAGCTGGATTGGAAGTAGAGCAGTGGGACTTGAACCAGCGCCTATATAGGATGCCAGCGCTGCAGACCGAGGCTTTAAATCGCTGTGCCACAATGCCAGCCCCTGAAGTAGTCATTTAAAAAAAACTATTATTATTAGTCTATGATTTTAAGATAAACAGCTTCTGCACAATGCAGATTTAGGCAAAAGGCCTAAATCTGTGTATGAATGTGCTAAGTGCTGTGAAAATGTCAACCCACAGAGACAATTTCATTTTTCCTTGTACACATTAATCTTTCCATATTACAGTTGAAGAAAGTAAGTTAGTAACTTTCCAAAGGTCACATATCTTCAAGTCCCGAGTAAATTTCTTGGTGCTGTTTTCATAAAAGTTTCTTTGTAAGATTTTCCCTTCTTCTCTACAAGAATAATAACAAATATATTCATTTCTTTTCTAATTCTGCAGGTTGGGTATTGTTTTGTTAGTGATTTGATGTCTTTTTTTGAAGTAATGTCACATACTCCAGCTTTTTGTCCTTTTGAAGGAAGTTAAGTATCTTCACAAGGAACTTTAAGATTATTACTCTTATTTAATTTGCCTCTTTATCTATCTTCTTAAAGTTATTATTTCATATAATTACTTGGGGAAAAATTTTCCAACACATCTTGGATATAGCATTGTTCCAAAGGAGGAATAAATTGGATTTCATAAACAAAAACTAAATTTCCCTTTTTATTTTCTTCCAGTATATTTTGCATTGAATATCTCAAACCTACTGAATATCACATGTTAACAGAACATTGCTGTTTACTCTGGTGATGGCATGGCTGACTGAGAGTTGTAGTTTGCCATCACTGCCCAACATCTTAAGAGAATATTGTGCTTCAAATTGTTGCCTAGAAAAAGATCAAAGTTGAAGATTAAAAGTATAATTTGTACTGAACTCACATTACTTTTGCACCCATGAAGTACAAAAAGTCATAAATTTATTGTAAATTGAAAACCCTCTGTAGATATCTTCTACTGTAATGTCATCAAATTTAGTAATCTTTTCTTCTGAAAAGTTTAATCTACTCTTAATTTTATCTAGTGTATTTTTCATCTCAGAGAGCATAATATTTGCAATGTGTTTTATTTCCCTACTTAACATTTTTAAACATATGGAATGCAAAAATAATAATATATTAGTATTCTGTGATAATTATAATAGTTTTGGATCATTTTTGATTGATAGGTTCTCATCATGTTCTGCATTTTCTTTCTTACATGCTTGGCAATTTCTTGTTAGGGATTAGATATTTTAATAATCTTATACATATATTTATGCTTTGTTGGGGGACACACTTATATAACTTGAAAACAATTTAATCCTTTCAGGTTTTATTTTTAAATTGTGGCTTTGTTTTATTTTTAGATGGTGTCAGTGCTGTGTTTTGTCTGTGACTCTATAGTGGCAAAGCCTATTACTGTACTCTACCCAATGCTCCATGAACCTTGAGTTTTCAGTTTGGTTAGTGGAGCAGCACTGTTCCTCCCCTTTAATTCCTTTTTAATGACTTCCCAGCCTTAAGAAGCATCTCTGTATGCACACACTCTCTGCCTAGTATTCTATTGTACACTCAAGGTCCACTCTCCATAGATTCATAGAGTTCTTTCCCAGCTTACTGCTCTTCTCTCCAGTTCTTTGTCTTGGAAACTTGCTACATAACTTGGTTGTCCCAGCTGGCTCCTCATATTAGGGACTCCACAGCATTTTGCACTGCAGCTAGAAACTAAACTACAGTCACGAACCCAGTTAATTTAAGAAATTACTTTGTTTTCTGCCTCTTGGAGTCTACTCACTGTGTTTTGTATTGTCTGGTGTCTTGAACAGTGTGTTTTTAATCATTTTAATGATTTATTGATTGTTTTAGGCACAAAAACAAATGGAGTCTTTGTTACTCCATCTTGTCCAAAGGTGGAAGTTCCCAGATTCACTATCATTATTATTTTTAGTGACATTAATATACTAGTAAGAGCAAGACAGGAGGCGGAGCCAAGATGGCGGAATAGTGAGGGCGCGCACCGATAGTCCGGGAAAATTTAGTTTAATAAAAGGGGAGTTACGGTAGCCGCAGAAAAAAGAACCAGGAAAAAATTGCACGGGAATCGTGAATCGGAGGACCTACTGGGAGAACAAGGTCGCCCACCGCGCGGAAGCCAAGTCGTGGGACGGAGCCGCAGAAGCCCCAGTGCTCCAAGGGGAGTGCATGCCACACAGACAACAGCGGGGAGACTTGGGACGCTCCACACATCGGCGCTGGAAGGGGAGGTGAGCTCAATAACCGGAGACATTGGTGGGGAAACGGGGGTCAGAATCTAGAGGGGGGCCGGAAAGTGCAGCAAACTCACTACCGGAAAGAAGGAAAAAAAAAAGCTTCGGGGTTTCTCTTCCCCCTAACCTTGCAAAGGTTACAAGGCTGCAAGGCTAGAATTCCCAAGAGACAAAGAGCAGGCCTGCGCTCTGGATTTACATATCAATGGGGGAGAGCTAAGGAACTGAGTCACTACAATTCAGTAGCCTAGGCAACCCAGTGGGAGTCCAGAGGAGCCAAAGACTGGAAGCTAAATACCATCAATTCTGCACAGCCGTGCCCTGCGGTGTTACTTACCCCCTGAATAAATAAAATAAATAAATAAATAAAAAGAGAGAGATTTACCACGCATAACCTGAGGGTGTCACCTTTGCACACCCTTAACCTGGAAGAACCAGGCAGAGCTCTCAGGCCGCACCCATCTCAAGCCTCCAAGGCTCCTCCAACAGCAGGCAGTCCACTTAACACGGACACAGTATAAATAAAAAAAAAAAAAAAGAAAAAGAAAAAAAAAAAACGCACAGTGACGCAAGAAGAATTAACTATGCCGAGTAACAAACACAGAAATAGAGGGAGCAAGATCAACGATGACACTATGATGCCTCCAAATAAGCAAAACACCCCAAGCCAAGAGTATGAAGATGATGAGATAGAAGAAATGCAAGATACGGATTTCAAAAAATTTATGATAAGAACATTTAGAAGTTTTCAAAAGCAAATCCTTGAACTACAGAAATCCTTAATGGACAAGATTGAAAATCTCTCTCGTGAAAACGAAATTTTAAGGAAGAGTCAAAATGAAACTCAGAAACTAGTAGAACAGGAAAGTGTTATAGTGAAGAGAAATCAAAATGAAATGAAGAGCTCAATAGATCAAATGACAAACACATTAGAAAGCCTTAAAAACAGAATGGGTGAAGCAGAAGAGAGAATATCGGACTTAGAAGATAGAGCACAGGAAAACATACAGTCAAACCAAAGAAAAGAAGAGGAAATTAGAAACCTAAAAAATATTGTTGGGAATCTACAGGATACTATCAAAAAAACCAACATTCGAGTTCTAGGAGTTCCTGAAGGCATGGAGAGAGAGAAAGGATTGGAAGGCCTTTTTAGTGAGATACTAGCAGAGAACTTTCCAGGTTTGGAGAAGGACAGAGATATCCTAGTACAGGAAGCTCATAGAACCCCCAATAAACATGACCAAAAGAGATCCTCACCACGACACGTGGTAATTAAACTTACCACAGTGAAACATAAAGAAAAGATCCTAAAATGTGCAAGAGAGAAACGTCAGATTACTCTCAGAGGATCTCCAATCAGACTCACAGCTGACTTCTCATCAGAAACCCTACAAGCTAGGAGGGAATGGCGAGACATAGCACAGGTGCTAAGAGAGAAAAATTGCCAGCCCAGAATATTATATCCTGCCAAGCTCTCATTTGTGAATGAAGGTGAAATAAAGACCTTTCATAGCAAACAGAAATTGAAAGACTTTGTGGCCACTCGTCCGGCCCTGCAAAAGATACTTAAAGATGTGCTACACTCAGAAACACAGAAACACGGCCATCAATATGAAAGAAGGGAAGGGAAGAACACCTACCAGTAAAAGAGCATGGGAAGCTCAAAGCATATACTAGAAAATATTTCCGGGAAAATGGCAGGGCAAAGTCACTACGTATCAATAGTCACATTGAACATTAATGGTCTGAATTCTTCAGTTAAAAGACACCGTTTAGCTGACTGGCTCACAGAACACAACCCAACTATTTGTTGCCTACAAGAAACACATCTCTCTAACAAAGAGGCATGCAGACTGAAAGGGAAAGGTTGGAAAAAGATATTCCATGCCAACAGAAACCAAAAAAAAGCAGGTGTAGCCATATTAATATCAGACAAAATAAACTTTAATACAAAAACTGTTAAGAGAGACAAAGAGGGACACTATATAATGATTAAGGGTTCAATTCAACAGGAAGATGTAACTATTATAAATGTATATGCACCTAATTACAGGGCACCGGTCTATTTAAAAGATATGTTAAGGGACTTAAAGGGAGATTTAGATTCCAATACAATAGTACTGGGGGACTTCAATACTCCACTCTCAGAAATAGACAGATCATCCGGACAGAAGATCAACAAGGAAACAGCAGATTTAAATGACACTATAGCCCAAATGGATCTAACAGATATATACAGAACTTTCAACCCTACATCTACAGACTTCATATTCTTCTCAGCAGCGCATGGAACCTTCTCTAGGATTGACCACATACTAGGCCATAAAGCAAGTCTCAGCAAATTTAAAAGAATTAGAATCATACCATGCAGCTTCTCAGACCACAGCGGGATGAAGCTGGAAATTAGCAACTCAGGAAACCCCAGAAAGTATGCAAACACATGGAGACTGAACAACATGCTCCTGAATGAACACTGGGTCATTCAAGAAATCAAAAGAGAAATCAAAAACTTTCTGGAAGTAAATGAAGACAACAACACAACATATCAAAACTTATGGGATACAGCAAAAGCAGTATTGAGAGGCAAATTTATAGCAATAGGTGCCTATACCAAGAAATTGGAAAGGTACCAAATAAATGAGCTTTCAGCGCACCTCAAGGACCTAGAAAAACTGCAGCAAACCAAACCCAAATCTAGTAGGAGAAGAGAAATAATTAAAACCAGAGAAGAAATTAATAGGATTGAATCCAAAAAAACATTACAAAAAATCAGCCAAGCGAGAAGCTGGTTTTTTGAAAAAATAAACAAAATTGACACCCCATTGGCCCAACTAACTAAAAAAAGAAGAGAAAAGACCCAAATCAATAAAATCAGAGATGAAAAAGGAAACGTAACAACAGACACCACAGAAATAAAAAGAATCATCAGAAATTACTACAAGGACCTGTATGCCAGCAAACAGGAAAACCTATCAGAAATGGATAGATTCCTGGACACATGCAACCTACCTAAATTGAACCATGAAGACATCGAAAACCTAAATAGACCCATAACTGAAACAGAAATTGAAACAGTAATAAAGGCCCTCCCAACAAAGAAAAGCCCAGGACCAGATGGATTCACCGCTGAATTCTACCAGACATTTAAAGAAGAACTAATCCCATTTCTTCTCAAACTATTCAGAACAATCGAAAAAGAGGGAATCCTCCCAAATTCTTTCTATGAAGCCAGCATCACCTTAATCCCTAAGCCAGAGAAAGATGCAGCACTGAAAGAAAATTACAGACCAATATCCCTGATGAACATAGATGCAAAAATCCTCAATAAAATTCTGGCCAATAGAATACAACAACACATCAGGAAAATCATCCACCCAGACCAAGTGGGATTCATCCCTGGTATGCAGGGATGGTTCAACATTCGCAAATCAATCAATGTGATTCACCACATTAACAGACTGCAGAAGAAAAACCATATGATTATCTAAATTGATGCAGAGAAAGCATTTGATAAAATTCAACACCCTTTCATGATGAAAACTCTAAGCAAATTGGGTATAGAAGGAACATTCCTCAATATAATCAAAGCAATTTATAAAAAACCCACAGCCAGCATCCTATTGAATGGGGAAAAGTTGGAAGCATTTCCACTGAAATCTGGCACCAGGCAGGGATGCCCACTCTCACCACTGCTATTTAACATAGTTCTGGAAGTTTTAGCCAGAGCCATCAGACAAGAAAAAGAAATCAAAGGAATACAAATCAAGAAGGAAGAAGTCAAACTATCCCTCTTTGCAGACGATATGATTCTGTACTTAGAGGATCCAAAGAACTCTACTAAGAGACTATTGGAACTCATAGAGGAGTTTGGCAAAGTGGCAGGATATAAAATCAATGCACAAAAATCAACAGCCTTTGTATACACAAGCAATGCCATGACTGAGAAAGAGCTGCTAAGGTCAATCCCATTCACAATAGCTACAAAAACAATCAAATACCTTGGAATAAACTTAACCAAGGACGTTAAAGATCTCTACGATGAAAATTACAAAACCTTAAAGAAAGAAATAGAAGAGGATACCAAAAAATGGAAAAATCTTCCATGCTCATGGATTGGAAGAATCAACATCATCAAAATGTCCATTCTCCCAAAAGCAATTTATAGATTCAATGCAATCCCAATCAAGATACCAAAGACATTCTTCGCAGATCTAGAAAAAATGATGCTGAAATTCATATGGAGGCACAAGAGACCTCGAATAGCTAAAGCAATCTTGTACAACAAAAACAAAGCCGGAGGCATCACAATACCAGACTTCAGGACATACTACAGGGCAGTTGTAATCAAAACAGCATGGTACTGGTACAGAAACAGATGGATAGACCAATGGAACAGAATTGAAACACCAGAAATCAACCCAAACATCTACAGCCAACTTATATTTGATCAAGGATCTAAAACTAATTCCTGGAGCAAGGACAGTCTATTCAATAAATGGTGCTGGGAAAACTGGATTTCCACGTGCAGAATCATGAAGCAAGACCCCTACCTTACACCTTACACAAAAATCCACTCAACGTGGATTAAAGACCTAAATCTTCGTCCTGACACCATTAAGTTATTAGAGAACATTGGAGAAACCCTTCAAGATATTGGCACAGGCAAAGAATTTCTGGAAAAGACCCGGGAGGCACAGACAGTCAAAGCCAAAATCAACTATTGGGATTGCATCAAATTGAGAAGTTTCTGTACTGCAAAAGAAACAGTCAGGAGAGTGAAGAGACAACCGACAGAATGGGAAAAAATATTTGCAAACTATGCAACAGATAAAGGGTTAATAACCAGACTCTACAAAGAAATCAAGAAACTCCACAAAAACAAAACCAACAACCCACTTAAGAGATGGGCCAAGGACTTCAATAGACATTTTTCAAAAGAGGAAATCCAAATGGCCAACAGGCACATGAAAAAATGTTCAAGGTCACTAGCAATCAGGGAAATGCAAATCAAAACCACAATGAGGTTTCACCTCACCCCGGTTAGAATGGCTCACATACAGAAATCTACCAACAACAGATGCTGGCGAGGATGTGGGGAAAAAGGGACACTAACCCACTGTTGGTGGGAATGCAAACTGGTCAAGCCACTATGGAAATCAGTCTGGAGATTCCTCAGAAACCTGAATATAACCCTACCATTCGACCCAGCCATCCCACTCCTTGGAATTTACCCAAAGGAGTTTAAATTGATAAACAAAAAAGCGGTCTGCACCCTAATGTTTATTGCAGCACAATTCACAATAGCCAAGACCTGGAACCAACCTAAATGCCCATCAACGGTAGACTGGATAAAGAAATTATGGGATATGTATTCTTTAGAGTACTATACCGCAGTAAGAAACAACGAAATCCAGTCATTTGCAACAAAATGGAGGAATCTGGAACACATCATGCTGAGTGAAGTAAGCCAGTCCCAAAGGGACAAATACCATATGTTCTCCCTGATCGGTGACAACTGACTCAACACCAAAAAGGAAACCTCCTGAAGTGAAATGGACACTATGAGAAATGGTGACTTGATCAGCATAGCTCTGACTGCTAATGGACAACTTAATACATTATCCCTCATAGTATTTTTTTTTGTCTGTTCTACTTAATATGACTGGTTTAATTCTGTAATTATCACACAGTTATTCTTAAGTGTTGAAAATTAACCGAAATGTGATCCCTGTTAAACATAAGAGTGGGAATAAGAGAGGGAAGAGATGTATAATTTGGGACATGCTCGGGCTGACTTGCCCCAATTGGTAGAGTTGGAAACATACCAGGGGATTCCAATTCAATCCCATCAAGGTGGCATGTGCCAATGCCATCTCACTACTCCAAGTGATCAATTTCAGTTCACAATTGATCATAATGAAAGGACTAAGAGTCAAAGGGAGCACATAAACAAGTCTAGTATCTGCTAACACCAACCGATAGAATAAATAAAGGGGAGAGTGATCCAACATGGGAAGTGAGATACTCAGCAGACTCATAGAATGGCGGATGTCCTAAATAGCACTCTGGCCTCAGAATCAGCCCTAAAGGCACTCGGATCTGGCTGAAAAGCCCATGAGAGTATTTCAGGCATGGAAAGCCAAGACACTCTGGCAAAAAGATCTCTGTGAGTGAGATCCCAGTGGAAAGAACAGGTCTTCAAAGAGGGAGGTGCCTTTCTCTGAAGGGAGGAGAGAACCTCCACTTTGACTATGACCGTGTCTAAACAAGATAAGAGTCGGAGAACTCAAGGGGCTTCCATAGCCTTGGAAACTCATAACTGGTGCATAGGGAGATTACTGATGCCATAAACAGGAGTGTCAATTGGTAAAGTCAACAACAGGAGTCACTGTGCACTTACTCCTCATGTAGGATCTCTGTCCTTAACGTGCTGTACACTGAGGCTTAATGCTATAACGAGTACTCAAACAGTATATTTCACTTTGTGTTTCTATGGGGGTGCAAACGACTGAAATCTTTACTTAATGTACACTAAACTGATCTTCTGTAAAAAAAAAAAAAAAAAAAAAAAAAAAGAAAGAAATTTTCAATTCCCAACTTGACTCTCACTGGGATTAAACATGACAATAGGTCTGATCTGATTTCATCATCATTTAAAAAAAATCATCTATTATTTCTCACTTTATGTTTCTGTGTGGGAGCAAACTGTTGAAATCCTTACTTAAGGTATACTAAGCTGATCTTCTGTATATTAAGATAATCGAAAATGAATCTTGATGTGAATGGAAGGGGAGAGGGAGTGGGAAAGGGGAGGGTTGTTGGTGGGAGGGACGGTATGGGGGGGGAAGCCATTGTAACCCATGAGTCGTACTTTGGAAATTTATATTCATTAAATAAAAGATAAAAAAAAAAAAAAAAAAAAAGAAAGCCAAACACTGTGGCAAAAAAAAAAAAAAAAAACAACTAAATGAAAGATCTCTGTGAGTGAGACCTCAGTGGAAAGGACAGGCCCTCAAAGAAGGAGGTACCTTTCTCTGAAGGGAGGAGAGAACTTCCACTTTGATTATGGCCTTGTCTAAAGAAGGTCAGAGTTTGTGAACTCAAGAGGCTTCCATAGCCTTGGCAGCTCATGACAAGAGCCTTGGGTGATTACTGATGTCATAAATAAGAGTGTGAATTGTTAAATCAACAACAGGAGTCACTGTGCACCTACTCCTCATGCAGAATCTCTGTCTTTAATGTGTTGTACTGTGCAAATTAATGGTAAAAATAGTATTTGAACAGTACTTTATACTTTGTGTGTCTGTGTGGGTGCAAACTGTTGAAATCTTTACTTAGTATATACTAAGTTGATCTTCTGTATATAAAGATAATTAAAAATGAGTCTTAATGAAGAATGGGATGGGAGAGGGAGTAGGAGATGGGATGGTTTGTGGGTGGAAGGGTGATTATGTTGAGGAAAACCGCTATAATCCAAAAGTTGCACTTTTGAAATTTATATTTATTAAATAAAAGTTTTCTAAACTGAAAAAAAAAAAAAAAAAGAGCAAGACAGGTAAAAATGGTCAGTCATCACCCTTTGCCCCCAAATAGGAAAAGAAGAATATTGTGTCTCATTTAGTTTTCATTTTCATAGACTACCCTGATTTCATGAATAAGAATAATAAGCCTTAAATATTCATTCTAGTATTATGTAAAGTCATTCTCTCATTGACCTTTGCTTATATATGTGCCCCTTAGTTCATTCTGTTTTATAGCTAAGTGAGTAGTTGAAATAATCAGGCTTTTCTTCCAAATATTTTTTTCTTCCATTGTCTAACTTCTTACCATTGGATATTTTATTTATTTCTTTTTTATTTGATTTGAAATTATTTCTAGCAATTTAGGATGCTGTTGGTCTTTTATATATTGGTCATATACTATTTCACATCCTTCGAGAGTCCAGTGGCATAAAACAGTTAGACGTTTTCCCTGGCATGGACTATAAGGAATACAATATTGTGGTGGAATCATTTTAAAATCAATGACTACAATTTGTTTATTTCATTTTATGTATCTGAATTGGAATTCGTCTGTTTTTTAATGACATCATCACACTTTTATGAGGGAAAATTAGAGAAATGAATCATCTAACAGATACAGTTTTGTAGAGCACATTTCTCTATGGAGGAACAGGGGGAAATAGATTTTTTAAAAACTTTCTATGCCAGTCAATATTAACTGATTTTCATTACCTTTTATGCTGCATACTTCAGTTTATAGTTGGTATTGCAGGCCCATAATTCCTTTTATGAAATTGTTCAGGCTCAGTATGCCTCAGAATTCAGAAATCCTCAAGTTTGGAATCTGGGACATCTCCCTGTGATAAACAGTATTAATATTTCTTCAGTGAAATCTACACGTAGTGAAATAAGTAAAGGTTATAGATAACCTCATGTAAGTTGTGGTTAGGTTTGTGGACCACAGGTTTAGGACAAGTCAGGTTTTTCCTGACAAATAAGAAAATGTTGTTTTCAGTGGTTTTGGGTTTTTCAGTGATTAAAGGATAGTGTGCCTGTGCTAACTCAGTTTTAGCAGGAAAATTTTGGCGCTCAGAGTGGTTAATATAAGTTAAAGATACAAATTTTAAATCCAGACCTGTCTTGATCCAGAGATTATTCTTGCCATTGAAACTACACAAAGGATTTATGGAAATTTACTCTTTAAGAATCATTTGAGAATCATGTTATTCAAGGGACCCTATAATAAAAGCATTCAAAAATTAGCTATTATTTAATCATTATTTTTAATCCTTTGAACATTTTCCCATTACAAAATCATGGAGAGGGTTATTTATCCATGTTTTAGAAGTTAATTTATCTTCAATAAATGAAAAATTTTTATGTTTTCCTCACTTATCTAATTTCAAATTAACTCAAGTAGCTGTTAGGTTGCTTTGACACAGAAAGTTTAATTTTTGATTAGATTTGAAGGACCCATAAAGCTATTATTTTCATGGTAATCCATGTGGGGTGATAATTAATTATGGTTTACATTCATATCTATTTCTACCCAACAAAGACCTCACTTTTTCAAGCCTTCAAGAGTGTGTACATTATTAACAGGTATTAACTGAATACCACTGGCATGATGACAATGCAGTTTTGCCTAAGCAAAAAAATGCTGGCGAAATACTGCAAATATTCTGGGATGTTGCTCAGCCAGAACTTTGACTTGGGTTTTTAGAAAAACATGATGTTATCCTGAATACCAGATGCTGCGTGCTAAACTTTTGGACCAAGTAATCTTTTATTGGAAGGCCAAATATAGTCCCCATGTGTTGCAATAAGCCAGAATTTTCTACACTCTACCCTTAGGTGAACTTCCTCTGTTTATAGCACAAACAAAGATACATAGAGCAATTCTAGTGGAATGCTTTAAACTGGAAATAAGGGACAATATTTTTACTGTGTTTAATGAAATCTTAAGTGAAATTCATGCCATAATTTCTGAGTAATGGATTTTAAAAATCACCATAAATTTTTATTCCTTTGCTGCCATCCTTAGTTAGTGAGACATCTTATTATAAAATCATTCATTATAACACAATTTTACTCAATTGTCCAATTAGATCTAGCAAACCAGTTTTCACTGCATGCAGAAATGATCTAACTATTTGTAGCCTAATAATTTTAAAAATAACTTTTAGTTGGGTGTAGCTAGTCCTTCACTGAGACATTTTGATAATTTAAGAAATAAACCACTTAGTTAATTAATAATTGACAAAAATTCAGAAAAGTAGAATGAATATGAGTTTTAAAAGATACGAAATATAACATGCCTATTTTTCATTTTTGATAGAATATTATAATTGGAAACTATGGAAAGTAATATAAAACTGATTTATTTAGTGAGAGAATTGCTAAATTTAAGAAAAAATCAATTACATTCCATTAGGATATTTCTTGACTGATTTCAATATACTTTATAGTATTAACCTGAAATATAAACACTGTGTTTTCAGCTGGAAAATTCCCCCAATAGGTTTGAAATATAAATCGTCTTATATTGACATTGATATTTTAAGCTTCTAAAATTATTTCAACTGGAATTTTTTTTAATGTGACAAAATCACTTTGGTCAGAAATCATTGGGAATTTTCTCTCAGGACCAATGTAATGGCATCCATACTACATTTAGTATAATTTTTCTATTTTTCTTTATTTTTTAAAGATTTACTTATTATTTTGAAAGAGTTATACAGAGAAGCAAGGAGGAGGGAGTCTTCCATCTTCTGACTCACTCTCCAGATGACTGCAATGCTCAGTGGCCAGGGTTGAGCCAGGCTAAAGCCAGGAGCTTTATCCAGGTCTCCCTCATGAGTGGCAGAAAGCCAAACACTTGAGTCATCTGCTGCTGCTTTTCACAGGCCATTAGCAGGGAGCTGGATCAGAAGTGGAGCAGCTAGGAAGCGATCCACACCTGTAAGGCCTGTGGGTGTCCTAGGCAGCATCTCAACCCGCTATGCCGCAGTGATGACCCTAGCATAATTTTTCTTTAGTTCCTCCTCTAATAATCAGAACAGTTTATATCTCCTCCATCATTAACTAATGTCAAATACTCTGCAAAATATTGTTCAATGTGTCTTAACATGAAATATTCATGGCCATTGTTGGATACTTATATAAATATTTAGTTTATTTAGGAACATTTCTCACTGAGAAATACTCCATTCAGGGCTGGTGCTGTGGTGTAGTGGGTAAAGCCATGGACTGTAGCACCAGCATCTTATATAGGCACTGGTTTGAGTTCCTGCTGCTCCACTTCTGATCCAGCTCCCACCTAGTGTGCAGCTGATGATTGCCCAAGAACTTAGGCCACTGTACCCACGTGGGAGACCCAGAAGAAACTCCTTGCTCCTGGCTTTGGACTGGAACAGCTCTGGTTCTAACTTCATGAGTTTTTTGTTTGTTTGTTTGTTTTAAGATTTATTTATTTACTTGAAAGAGTTACACAGAGAGAGGAGAGGCAGAGAGGAGAGGCAGAGAGGTCTTTCGTCCTCTGGTTCACTCCTTAGTTGGCTGCAACGGCTGGAGCTGTGCCGATCCGAAGCCAGGAGCCAGGAGCTTCCTCCAGGTCTCCCACTCAGGTGCAGGGCCCAAGGACTTGGGCCATCTTCCACTGCTTTCCCAGGCCACAGCAGAGAGCTGGATCAGAAGTAGAGCAGCCAGGACATGAACCGGTGCTCATATGGGATTCCAGCACTGCAGGTGGTGGCTTTACCCGCCACAGCACTGGCCCCCCAACTTCATGTTAACTTAAACCCTGAGAAGTACTGGCGATGACTCAACTATTTTTGCTCTTGAAACCAACTTAGGAGACTTGGATTGAGTCCCTGGCTCCCAGCTTCAGCCGCACAGCTGTGTGGGTATTTGGGTAGTGAACCAATAGATGAGGATCTCTTTTCTATATTTCCCTACTCCTACACCCTTCTCTCTCCCTCTCAAAAGAAATAAACTCAAATATCAAAGATATAGGATTTGATTATAGAGCAAATAAGCACCATATATCAGTTGAAGGTTTCCAACAAGAAGTGGAACAATAATAAAAAGAAAACTTACTAAAAATTTTTTTTGATTGGAAGACTTACTAGATATTGCTGAGAAGATGTTCAGAATCCCAGCACATTACTTGGGATGATTATCTTGTGATAACTAACATGGAGCTAGTACCTAGTTTTTGGATTTATATGTTGAGAACTTGATTACCTGAGTTACTTTAATTCAGGAGGAGGAAACTAATTACTGGGACTGTCTGCACATTAATATAATCATACTACAAAGAATATACACAGAATATTTAAAGCCAATTTATTAATTTTCCAAGGGAGATTTACAAAGATTGAGAATAAATCTATCAACTATAAATTAGAATATAATGTCTTCTTTCGTGTTTCTCTATAACCCTCAATTGATTTATTCAATTCCTCCAGAAGTTTGAATAGGACATCTTATTTCTTTCCCAATACTTGGACCTCTTTAAAGAAATCAAATTTTTTTTTTTCTTTTTTTTTTTTTTTTTTTTTTTTTTTTGACAGGCAGAGTGGACAGTGAGAGAGAGAGACAGAGAGAAAGGTCTTCCTTTTGCCGTTGGTTCACCCTCCAATGGCCGCCGCGGCCGGCGCGCTGCGGCCGGCGCACCGCACCGATCCGATGGCAGGAGCCAGGAGCCAGGTGCTTTTCCTGGTCTCCCATGGGGTGCAGGGCCCAAGCACCTGGGCCATCCTCCACTGCACTCCCGGGCCACAGCAGAGGGCTGGCCTGGAAGAGGGGCAACCGGGACAGAATCCGGCGCCCCGACCGGGACTAGAACCCGGTGTGCCGGCGCCGCTAGGCGGAGGATTAGCCTAGTGAGCCGCGGCGCCGGCCCAAATTTTTTTTGTTCATAAAATTCACTGAACACAAATTCTTTTCTAGTTTGATTGACTTCAATGCCTGGAATATATGTTATTGAGTAAAATATCTGATATTATGATATATTTTTAATTTGAATGAGTCTACCTTGAGCTATCTCTTGCAGTTTAATCCAAATAAATATATGCTAGGTACAACTCCACTGCACAAAAAGTTGAATATAATTTGCAGTGTCATCTTTAAATATGATGGAATGTAAAGTGCAATGATATCTGAATATGAAACTTTACAGTAAAGACTGCTTCTGCCACTCAACATCTGTCAAATACTGGGCAATTCATTTACTATCTAGGGCTCTTTCTTCAGCCATGAGTTGGAGGATATTATACAATGTATCTTACAGCATTGTTTTAAAATTCAAGTTATATTAGACAATTATATAAACATACTTTTTAAAATATAATTTCAGGTTGGAGTAAGATGGTAGCTGAATAAGCATTCCAATGATCATCTTCACACAAAGATACCAATTAAGGCAGATATTCATGCACCAAACCACCTTTACAAGACTTGAAACACAGCATTAGATGACATTGTAAATCCAGGTGTTGGACATGGTCCTGTGGGCTTGTCTCCTGGCCTATTTTGGGAGACTAAACCTTTTTACCCCCCTTAGGTAGATGACGTTGGTCCTGCCTCTACCACCCCTTACACTTGGACAGACATTGGATAAAAACTGCAGTTCCTGGGATACAGGGCAGAACAATGATCATAGGACTTTGCATTGAAGTTCAGTGCTGCATCTGTCATAGCAAGACCCAGCACAAGAAAGAGCCCAAAGACCCCATCCTCAGTCTAGAGTTCACAGACCAAAGATCTAGACCTTAAGCATTAAACAAAGACCTACGTCGTGGTGGGATGAACTCATGCTTTAGCCTGCATCATCTGCGGCTGTGAACATGCCTGGTACACACCCATAATACTGCCTATGACTTTTCAGTTGTGACCCAGCTTAGTGGCACATGGGTGGCCAGAGGACTTCCATAGAACTGCCTCTTTCATCCATCCCTCAAACTCAATTACATATCAATGAGCAAGTCACATAGATTTCCATTGTTAGGGAATAGGGACACTTTTCATTACTATGAGGAAATGTCTCATGAAGTAGGATACCTTACAAAGAAAAAATATTTGGGCATGTGGATCTGTAGGTTCACAGTCTAAGATTGACCATCTCCATTGGTTTGCCTATGATGAGGATGCTTTGCTAGCAGAGTTCCATGGTATTACAAAACATCACAGTACAAGAAACACGGAGTGCATGTATCTGTATGTCTAATACTCATAAAGCCACCAGGATTTAATCATAGGACTTCAAATTTAATGATCAATTCCAATCTAATCACCTCCAAAGTCTCTACCTCCAAACATCATAATCAATTTAAATTTCCTTCCTATTATTACTATTAATATAAGACTCTGGGGACTGAATTCCCAAGTTCAGGAGAGGAGGGGAAGTTCAAACCAATGTAGGAAGGAAAGTAAGCATAGGGTTATCCTTTGACATTAAGTACCAGGCTGATAACACTTAACAGTCAAAAACTAACAATTGCTCAGCAAATGGAACCTCTAGACTCACTGTGGTGTCTAGTGGAGAGCCATGGCCCAACTTCATTATACTTATATCACAACCTGCATCACCTGTAACCCTTTGGCCTCAGTTGAACCACATATACCCTAAGAAATATTCTAATCAAACTTCACAAGTTTAAGGATAAAGCATTTTCAAAGTTAAAAAAAAATTTTAAAAAGAAAAAGAACTAAAAATCACAAAATGGTGCCTCAGTTCGACCAGCCAGATACTTTTCAACAGAACCTAACAGGCCAGAAGGCAGTTGGATGAACTTTACACAATGACAAAACTAACAAAAAGAATACTATACCCAGGAATGTTGCCTTTTATGAAAGAAAGATAGAAAATGCTGAAAGAGTTTATTACAATCCTACCTGCCCTACAAGAAATCTAAAGAGCAGTGGCCACTTTGCTTATCAGTTAAGATGCCTCCATTTGGGATGGGCATTTTACCCCAGCAGGTAAAAGCTGTCACTTGGGATGTCTGCATCCCATACAGAAGGTTTATTCCAGTCCCAGATCTACTGCTTCTGATCTAGCTTCCTATTGATTCATTCCAGAAAGCATTAGATGATGACTCAAGTGCTTTGGTTCCTGACACCCCTGTGGAAGACCCAGATGGAGTTCCAGACTCTTGGCTTTGGCCTAGCACAGCCCTGGCTGTTGTGGACACTTGGGGAATGAATCAGCGGAAGGAAGATCTTGATCTCAAGCTCCCTCTCCCTTTCTGTGTCTCTACCTTTCAAATCATTCAGTCTTTCAAGTAAATGAAAATAAATAAATATTTTTAAAAGATACCTGCATCTGGTATAACTGTTTAATACCTGGCTCCAGCTTCTGAGCCCAGCTTCTCACTAATGCAGAGTTTCAAAGGCAATGGTGATGGTTCAAGGAATTGGGGTCCTGCCACACATGTGGGAAACCTGGATTGTGTTTCTGGCTTTTGACTTCAGCCTCATACAAGTCCCAGTGGGCATTTGGAGAGTGAATCATCAACAGAGGGGCTCTCTCGCTGTCTTTTGGTCTGTCTCTCAAATAAATAATTCCTTCTTTAAAAAAAAAAAGGGAATGCCAAAGGGAGTTCTTCATACTGAAAGTAAATGCTACCTAACAAGTAAGAAGAAAATATCAAAATATAAAAAATTTATTGTAATAGTAAGTATACAAATTTAGAATGCTAGAGTATTGTAAACATGGTGTGTAAATCACTCATTTTTTGCTGCAAACAAGCTTTTTAGTTTGATAAAGTTCTATTTATCCATATTTACTTTGTTTCCTGGGTATTGGGGTCTTTACCAAATAATCTCTTCCCTTTACAACATTCTAAAGCATTTCCCTTTGCTTTCCTCTTGTTTTCTCCTTTCAAATCTTACATTTAGGTCTTTAATCCACTTTGTTTTGATTTTTATATGGTGAGAAATAGGGCCTAGCTTCATTCGTTAGTAGATGAACATCCAGTTTTTGCCAGCATCATTTATGGTAAAGACTGACCTTGGGACAGATGTTGCAGTACAGTGGGTTAAGTGACCACTTGGGATGCCCACAGCCCATATCAGAGTATCTAGGTTCAAATCCTACCTCTATTTATAGTTTTCTGTTGCTGTGCATGGTGGGAGGCAGCAGATGATGGCTCAGGTATTTCATGAGAGAGCTGAATGGGGTTCCTGGCTCCTGGTTTAAGCCTTGTTGAGGTACAGCTGTTGTGAGCTCTGGAGAGTGCAGTAGTAGATGAATGATACCTCTCTCTCCAGCCCTCCTTCCCCCGTTCATTTCTCCCTTACTCTTTCAAATAAGTTTTTAAAATTAAGCATTACAAAAAAAGTCCCAATACATTTTCTTAGCACCTTCATCAAAGATCAGCTGGATGTAAAGGAATTTTTTTTTCTTTTTGGACAGGCAGAGTTAGACAGTGAGAGAGAGAGAGAGAGAGAGAGAGAGAGAGAAAGGTCTTCCATTGGTTCACTCCCCAAATGGCTGCTACAGCCAGCGTGCTGTGCCGATCCGAAGCCAGGAACTAGGTGCTTCCTCCTGGTCTCCCATGCGGGTGCAGGGCCCAAGCACTTGGGCCATCCTCCACTGCACTCCCGGGCCACAGCAGAGAGCTGGGCTGGAAGAGGAGCAACCGGGACAGAATCCGGCACCGCAGTTGGGACTAGAACCTGGGGTGCTGGCGCCACAGGCAGAGAATTAGCCTAATGAGCCGCGGCACCGGCCAGGAATGGGTTTACTTCTTGACTATTTTCTGCCATTGGTCTACATATGTTTTTATTTTAATACTATGCTGTGTAAGTTACTATAGTTTTGTATATTTTGAAGTCATATTGTATGATGTCTCCTCCTCTGTTCTTTTGGCTCAAGATGGCTTTACCTATATGGGAATTTTTGTTGTTACATGAGAACTTCGGAATTTTTTTCTTCTAATTCTGTGAAGAATGCCATTGACATTTTGATAGAAATTGCACTAAATCTGTGGAATACTTTGAGCAGAACACTTTAACAGTATTGATTTTTCCCAGCTGTGAACAGGAGATGTCCTTCCATTTCTCTACGTACTCTTCAATTTCTTTCAAAGTTTTGTGGTTTTTATTTTAGAAATCTTAAATCATTTCGATTAAATGTATTCCCATATGTCTTTCCCCCCTAGCTATTGTTAATGGAATTGCCCTCTTGATTTCACTTTCAAATAATTTGATTTTGGTGTACTGTAGTGCTTCTGATTTTTGTATTTTGCAGCTGTGCTGAATTTATTTGTTCTATAGATTTTTGTTGGTGTCTTTAACATTTGCTGTATGTATGACGATGTCACCTGCATACAGAAACAACTTTAACTCTTCCTTTCCAGTTTGAATGCTTTTTACTTTTTTCTCTTTTCTAACTGTATTGGATAGGACTCCCAATACTACATTCAACAACAGTAATTAAAATGTGTTTCCTTATCTTGTTCTAGATCTCAAAGAGAAAGCCCTTTAACTTTTCCCCATTTAGGATTATGTTAGCTGTTGCCTTGTTATATATATTCCATACAAAATTTGTGCAGAGTTTCTATCAAAAATGGATGTTGAATTTTATCAATTGCCTTTCTGCATCTGTTGAGATATTGATATAATTTTCATTCTTCATTTTCTTGATGTGGTATATCACATCTATTGATTTGTATATGTAACTTTCTAGATTTTATTTTTGATAAGATTTATTTTATTTATTTGAAAGTCAGAGTTACAGAGAGAGAGGGAAAGAAAGGGAGAGGGAGGGAGGGAAAGAGAGAGAGAGAGAGAGACAGAGACAGAGAGAGAGAGAGAGGTTTTCTATCCATTTATCCATTCCTCAAGTAACCACAGCTGTCAGGGCTGGGCCAAGCCAAAGCTAGGAGCCAAGAGCTTCTTCCAAGTCTCCTACATGGGTGCAGTGGCCCAAGCCTTGGGCAGTCCTCTGATGCTTTCCCAGACACATTAATAGGCAGCTAGATTGGAAGTGGAGAAACTGGGACTCAAAGTGGTACCCATATGGGATGCCAATGCTACAAGACAGTTTAATCCACTATGCTACAATGCCAGCCCCCTTTATTTTAATTTTTTAAAATGTATTTATTTGGAGAGATATATTAAGGGAGAGAAACATACTTCCTATCCACTGGTTGATGCTCATAATGCCCTGAAATCTGGGCACAAATGTTTGAGCCATCACCTGCTGCTTCCAAGCCTGCAGGTTAGTATAAAGTAGAATCATAAGCAGAACTAGAACTCAAACTCTGGTATTCCAAAGTGAATGTGGGCATCCCAAGTGATATCTTAACTGCTGCACCAAACACCTACTCCAATTTGTGAATATTGAGCAAGCCATGCATTTAGAATTGATCCAATTTGATCATGCTGATTAACAATTGGTTCTGGTTTGCCTTATTTTGAATATTTTTTATCTATGTCCAAAGACATTGGGCTGTAGCTTTCTTTTTTGTTGTGCCATTGTTTGGTATTAGGGTAATATTGACCTCATAACATGACTTTGGAAGAATTCTCTCCTCTTTTATTTTTTGTAATAAATTAAGGTGAATTTGCATTAATTTTCCTTTAAAAGTTTGGTAGAATTCCATAGTGAAGCCATCTTGTCATGGGCTTTGCTTTTCTGAGACAATTTTTATTAGTGATTCAATCTCACAGTGGTTATGGAACTGTTTAGATATTTTATTTCTTCATGGCTTAATCATATAAAGGTGTATGTGTCCAAAATGTATGCATTGTGTGTAGGACATCAACTTTGATGGTGTATTATTTTTCATAATAATCTCTTTCTTTTTTTTTTTTTTTTTTTTTTTTGACAGGCAGAGTGGACAGTGAGAGAGAGAGACAGAGAGAAAGGTCTTCCTTTTGCCGTTGGTTCACCCTCCAATGGCCGCCGCTGCAGCCGGCGCACCGCGCTGATCCGATGGCAGGAGCCAGGATCCAGGTGCTTTTCCTGGTCTCCCATGGGGTGCAGGGCCCAAGCACCTGGGCCATCCTCCACTGCACTCCCTGGCCATGGCAGAGAGCTGGCCTGGAAGAGGGGCAACCGGGACAGAATCCGGCGCCCCGACCGGGACTAGAACCCGGTGTGCCGGCGCCGCAAGGTGGAGGATTAGCCTATTGAGCCATGGCGCCGGCCCATAATAATCTCTTGATATTTTGCACTTTGAGGCCTCAGTAGAGCTCCAGCAACAGATAGTATATTTGAGATATTTCTGTTTTTTGTTTACTTGCATATTTCATGTAAGCATTGATTGCTATAAGCTTCCCTTAGGATTTTTGCTGAAGCTTATGGGTTTTAGTACATCAAATTTTCATTTTCATTTTCATTTGTTTCAATAATATAAACAATGTCCTTCTTAATTTCTTACTTGGTATATTGGTTTTTCAGGACTAAGTTATTTAATTTCCAGATACTTGCATGGCTTTCAAAGTTTTTCTTGTTATGTATTTCTAGTTTTATTGCACCCTGGTAAAAATACTTGATATTTGCTGATCATACATATATGTATGTATAAATAGAGAAAATATACATCATATGATTTTAAAATGAGAATTAGATCTCAATAGATCTTTTCAAGGGAAAACATACAAATGGTGAACAGGTTCATACATGCTCAACATTGCCAATTCTCAGGGAAACACAAATCAAAACCAAAATGAGATATCATTTCATTTCAGTTAAGCTATTATCCAGAGGACAAAGATAACATTTGCTGAAGAAGACATAGGAGAAAAGAAACCCTTTCATATGGTTTGTGGGAATGTGAATTGATATAGCCATTGTGGAGGCATTAGGTGATGCAGAAGTACTTGGGCTCCTTTCACCCATGTGAGAGACCCAAATTGCGTTCCTGGGACCCATCTTCAGCCTGGCCCACCCCACCAAATGCAGCTATTTATGGAGTGAACAAGTGGATGAGAAATTCCTTTCTCTATCTCTGTATACCTTTGAAATATAAATCAATCAATTAATAAAATTAGTTTTAAAATTTATGGTGAAACATTAAAAATCCTCTCTTCTGGCTTTTATGAAATATATACATTATTGTTATCTGTAGTTCCCTACTGAGTAATAAAATAATGTAACTTCTTTCTCCTAAAAAATAGAAATCACTTTAGAAGAGCCTAATCAGTACTGAAATGTGAATGCTTTATGATTTCCCATCACTAACCCTGCAAAATTATTTGTGTTTCTTGAGAGAAATGTAAAGGAGCACTATGGTGGAGGAGAACTCTAGTGAAGCTTTCCTGTATGTTTTGTTTGCTTGCTTTTGCCAAAGCATTGGCTATGTTTTTCAAAACAGTCTTATATAATAATGTAATAATTCTGTAGCAGTTCTGAAAGTCAACAAGAAAAATACTTTCAGCATCCCAAAAAAACTTTTGAAATTACCTTTGATCATGCTTAGTCCACTTTTGCTTTGACTGGACCACTTCAACCCTTGGTTGCCATAGCTTTAATTGTGCTTGTCTTTAGGATCACTCTAGGATGGTCAAGTTTCACTTCCTGGTAGTTCTTTAAAGAAATGCTTCAGAGTCTTGGTCTCACATGATTAATAATTCCATTGACAATTCTTCTCTTGACATAGCTGACATGGGTGAAACAATTTTGATACCCACCAAACCGAAAATTTTTTCAAAGATTAATTTTTAATTCTTCAGTCAGAGTTGCATAAATTGAAGCAATTGAGACATCTGTGGTATTGGCTATTATTTCTGTCATTAATCATCAGTCCCTTTCAATTAAGACACTAATAAAATTGGTTTTTCCTTGCGAATTGATGTAGATGATTTACTGCTGCGGCTTCATCTTCCACATCATCTTGTCCTTTCTGTGGGGAGCAGCCCGGACTGGACTGAGTTACTGGAATTAAGACTTGTTCTATGCATCTGCTCTCCCACAATATGGCGCTGGGGGAGAAGTAAACAGCTTCCGCACAGCTGCCTCCAGTTCAACCAATAAACTGTAGGACTTGCTCCTGATTGGAGGAGAGCAGCGTACTTGGCGTGTGGGCAGCCGAGTTGGGATTGGCGGAGGAGGACTATAAAGGAGGAGAGAGACGGCATGCACCGGGAACATCTAAGGGGAACATCTAGCTGAAGGAACACCCGTGCAGCCCCCGAGAAAAGCCGGCCGGCGGTGTGCCGCTCCCCTGCGGAAGTGGGGAATGTGGCCAGGGGGAACTGCCCTTCCACGGAGGTGGAAGGGATAGTAGCCAACCCGGGAAGAACCAGCAGCAAACCCGGGGAGGGCCGAGCAGACGAAAGAACAGCGCAGGGTCCTGTGTCGTTCCTCCACGAAGACGGGGAGCAACATAACGGTGCCGTGACTCGGATATGAAGCCTAGGCAGGGTTTAGTGTTGCTCCTCCACGAAGAGGGGGAGCGACATAATGGTGCCGTGACTCGGATAGGAAACCTAGGAAGGAAGAAGCAGGAAAATACCGGAGAGAGAGACTAGCAAAGAGCCTAGGTGCCAGAAGAAGCTATTGAAAGCCTAGGCAGAGACTCGGATATGGACTGTGGGAAAGAAGTTAGGATTTAAAGTGAAAGCAAGAAGAAACTTAGACTCAGATACGGACTGCAGGTTGAAAGTGAAAGTGAAACCTAGAAGAAACTTAGACTTGGATACGGACTGTGGGGAGAAGCCAGGAGAAATGAGAGGAATATTGTTGGAAGAAAACTTAAGGAAACATACCGGGTAGAGAAAAATGTTAGGGAGGATGAAGCCGCGAGTGCAGGCCAAGGCGGAGACATAAGCCACCTTGGAATTCTTCAAGTCACCCCGGGGAGCAAGAGGCGAAGATCTGGAGCCAGAGGCGGAGACGTGGGCCGCCAGGTTGGAATTCGCCAGGTTAGTCCGGGGAGCTTGGACTGAATGCCGGCGGTGGTGGAAACATTCGCGGAAGCCGCCGCGTGCAGAGAGAGCACGGGGCGTGAATAGATAGGGAACGCGGGGCTGGCGCGAGGCCGTGGTGCGGGCGCGAAGTGCGTGGAGACCGCGGAGCGTGCGCGCGAAGCCGAGCCGCGCAGAGCCGTGAAGCTGCCGCGGGGTGGGCGCCGGGAAGCCGCAGGGATAAGAGAGGCGGAGGTTTGGAAGTAGAATGAGAGAAATGTGGGAATGCTGGTAGATGGAAGCAAAATAGGAGAAATAGGAATGCCCGGAGATAGAGAAACAGAAAAATGGGGCCTCCCATCAACATGGCAATGGGAGAGCTTGGATTCGGTCTGCCTGATTAGGGAAGTGGTGAGCACCTGCGGGCGGCTAGCAGCTTATGCGCCGCAGGTCACCGAAGACAGGCACGTTATCAACACCAATAAGTCTCCCCCACAATACGGCAATGAGAAAGCTTGGATTCGGTCTGCCTGATTAAGGCGGTAAGCGCCAGCAGGCGGCTCGACCAAAGTATGAGCCGCAGGTCACCGAACACAGGCACGCATCAGCGCCTAAAAACCTCCTCACAACGTGGCGAAGAGAGGACCCGGATTCGGTTTGCCTGATTGATAGGACTTGTAAGAACCTGTGGCAACTCTAGCAAGCAGAGCAGAGTGTGGGCCACGGGGCACCGAAGACAGGCGCGTATCAACGCCAAAAATAAAAAGAAAGGGGGATCTGTGGGGAGCAGCCCGGACTGGACTGAGTTACTGGAATTAAGACTTATTCTATGCATCTGCTCTCCCACAATATGGCGCTGGGGGAGAAGTAAACAGCTTCCGCACAGCTGCCTCCAGTTCAACCAATAAACTGTAGGACTTGCTCCTGATTGGAGGAGAGCAGCGTACTTGGCGTGTGGGCAGCCGAGTTGGGATTGGCGGAGGAGGACTATAAAGGAGGAGAGAGACGGCATGCACCGGGAACATCTAAGGGGAACATCTAGCTGAAGGAACACCCGTGCAGCCCCCGAGAAAAGCCGGCCGGCGGTGTGCCGCTCCCCTGCGGAAGTGGGGAATGTGGCCAGGGGGAACTGCCCTTCCACGGAGGTGGAAGGGATAGTAGCCAACCCGGGAAGAACCAGCAGCAAACCCGGGGAGGGCCGAGCAGACGAAAGAACAGCGCAGGGTCCTGTGTCGTTCCTCCACGAAGACGGGGAGCGACATAACGGTGCCGTGACTCGGATATGAAGCCTAGGCAGGGTTTAGTGTTGCTCCTCCACGAAGAGGGGGAGCGACACTTTCTTAAAAGAAGTTACCATTTATAACTTGATGATTTCCTTGGCATTGTCTCCCTGAATTTTTGTAAAGCAGTAATGATTGCATCATTCTTCCACCCAAGTTTCACCATAAAGTCAATGTTTGTTCTTTCTTCAATTTTAGCAGAACTCATGCTACTTGATGGGGCTCTTTTCAAACAACTTTCTCACCCTTAGTGCTGCCAACTAGATCATGTTTATACATGTTTTCACAAGTTAGTATGAGTTCACTTTGGTGCAAAAAATTGAAATCCATGTAGTTATTTCATAATATGTATTTATCATGAATTTTTTGGTGACATGCTGTAGAAAGTTTCTGTGGCAATGAAAGATATTGTTAGGAGTCATTAGAACAGCTTGATATTTTGATATTGATATATTTTTTTTAATTTATTTATTTTTAATTATCTTTGTTTTTTAACTTTTAATAATGATATATATCTTCATTTTATTTGGAATATATATATATAAAAATGTATATATAGAGAGAATATATATATATATATATATATAGTGAGAGAGAGAGAGAGAACCTTCCATCTTGTTTACTTCCCAGATGCCTTCAACAACAAGGGCTGAGTCAGGCTGAGGCTAGGAGCCAAGAATTCAATCTAGACCTTGCATGTGGGCAGCAGAGCCCCAAGCGCCTGATGCATTATCAGATGCTTCCAGGTGCACACATTAGCAGACAACTGGATCAAAAGCATCGAGGAGCTAGAATTCAAACCAGGCACTTCAAGTTTGGTGCGAGCATTCCATGAAGCATCTCAACTGCTGTACCAAATACCTGCCCTGATGTCAATGTCTTTGGGACTTGTGTCCATCTTCCAGTGCCAACTTTTTCAAAGTGCCCTGAGATTCCTCCATGTGACAGGAGGCAGCTGTGTTCCTCTGTGGGATGTCACTTGATCAAAAGGAATCCAAGGAATTAGAGTTTCTCTCCTAATAATAAATAATAATAAAATGAAAAAATCAGGAAACAATTGCAATTTCCCAGAGAATAAATTCCGAGGATGGTATTATGTCACTAGGGCGGACATAACAAAATGCAATTGCCCTAAATTACCATGATTCAACTTTAGATTTTTCAGCTTTACAATGGGATGAAATAAATACATACTCAGTAGAAACCTTATTTTGAAGTTTGAATTTTAATCTTTTTCCAGACTAGCAATATGCATTATGGTATTCTCATACTGGGCAGTGGTAGCAAGCTGCAGCTACTGCTTAGCCATGCACTCATGAGGGCAGACCACTGATAGTCTACAATGTACTGTATTGTTAAGCTACGACGTTTGGTAGAATAGGTGCAATAAATGCCCTTTTGACTTATGATATTTTCATTCTACAGAGATTTATTGAGATATAAACTTTCTGAAGTCAAGGAGTATCTGGACCACAGACCATCAAAACAATAAAAATTAATTTTCTTAATTAATAATAAAAACTAATTAAGTTCTGGAAGTTGATAGTCCAATGTCAAGGTTCAGCAGGTTAATTTTCTCCTGATGTCTCTCTCCTAGGCTGCAGATGGCCATCCTTCCACTTTGTTTGGCTCCCTGGTATCACTTTTTATAAAGACACTTCTCATAAGGGATTAGGGTTACAGCTTTATGAATCAATACCCTGTACTTACAGTTGTGGTTACAGGGATATCAAAAAGCTAAGAAAAAAGTTTGTTCACATTATTATAGATAATAGCCTACCTGTTGTTTATTAAATGGCACACTCTCAATTATTTGCATGCAAATTATTTTTAAAGGCCCTATTGTAAAATTCAGTTTCATTAAGTGTTAGGACTTCAAGATAAGAATTTTGGGAGGACACTTCCTTCCACAACAGGAACTTACACAAATGCAATGGTGATGGGAATAAAGAGAAGTTAAATTGAAACGATATTTTTGTAACCAAAACTTTAATCCTAAGGATTCTCACAAATCATTTTACAACTGACAGCATTAATAAAAGCCTTGTATGGTAACTCAAAGTTCAGCTCTACACTGTACCATTAAATTAGCAGGACATTGGTAGTTTTTTAATGAAGATTTATTTATTTGCTTGAACACAGTTATAGAGAGGCAGAGAGGTGGGGGCGGGGGCTCTTCTATCTGCTGATTCAGTCCCCAGTTGGCTGCAATGGCCAGAGCTGTGCCCATCAGGAGCCAGGAGCTTCTTCCAGGTCTCCCACATGGGTGCAGGGGTCCAAGGACTTGAGCCATCTTATACTGCTTTACCAGGCCATAGCAGACAGCTGGATTGGAAGTGGATCAGCTGGGACTTGAACCAGTGCCCATATGGGTTGCCAGCACTGCATTCAGCAGCTTTACTGGCTACGCCACAGCACCAGCCCCTGGTAGTTTTTGAAATTTCAAATTTCCAGATAAAGACTGTCCTACAAACAACTATGAATTTTGTATTACAATCACATGAGGAACTTCTGAACTAAGAGAAGGTAAACTATCTCAAAACTTAACAGATTCTACACTAAGTACGCAACTGCTGCTCTGGATAAGACTATCTGAATTTTTCAGAAACCTGTAATGTAGTTTAATAGCGCAGTTTCTATTTTTACCTGCTGGCTTGCATCACAGCAGCTTTTAAAGACTGCTTGTTCAGGAGTCACTGTGCACTTACTCCTCATGTAGGATCTCTGTCCTTAATGTGCTGTACACTGAGGCTTAATGCTATAACGAGTACTCAAACAGTATATTTCACTTTGTGTTTCTATGGGGGTGCAAACGATTGAAATCTTTACTTAATGTACACTAAACTGATCTTCTGTAAAAAAAAAAAAAAAAAAAAAAAGAAATTATCAATTCCCAACTTGACTCTCACTGGGATTAAACATGACAATAGGTCTGATCTGATTTCATCATCATTTAAAAAAAATCGTCTATTATTTTTCACTTTATGTTTCTGTGTGGGAGCAAACTGTTGAAATCCTTACTTAAGGTATACTAAGCTGATCTTCTGTATATTAAGATAATCGAAAATGAATCTTGATGTGAATGGAAGGGGAGAGGGAGTGGGAAAGGGGAGGGTTGTTGGTGGGAGGGACGGTATGGGGGGGAAGCCATTGTAACCCATGAGTCGTACTTTGGAAATTTATATTCATTAAATAAAAGATAAAAAAAAAGACTGCTTGTTTATCTATAGCTCCATAATATTTACCAGCTATGAATAAAAGTACATCTTGGTTCAATTTTTTAGTGTTGTTTCTATAACAGTAAAACATCATGCTTTATGTAGTGCAACAGAATTTAGAGATTATCAGTCTATGCAAGAATATAGTTGAAAAGTTAATTCAATCTTGTTTAAAGGAACATTGTAAAGCAACAATTCTTGGTATTACATGTCTCATATGATCCATTTCTTTTTTTAAATTTTATCAAAATAAAGAGAACATATTCTGTGAATTTCATAGACACAGTTCTAAGATAACCATACTTCCCTCCTTCCTCCTCACCTCCCTCAATCCCTTGCCTTTCTTCCTTTTTCTTTCCCTTAATTTTTATGAAGACATAATTTCAACCCACTCTGTTACCACAGCTTTAACTCACCAGCAACCATAGAGAATTATAACTTTTTGTGAATCACTTTTCCAAAAGACAAACAAATTTGCATAGCTAAGACACCTTAAAAATTCACCAAACTTAGGAAGTGAGAAACAAAACTTGAATGTTCTGTATATACTCCTGCCAAATGAAGTTATTTCCTGTACACCATTTGCTTTGCAAACTAGTGTTCTGTTTTCTTTCCTTGGACCTAGATGGGCTAGGAGACCTAGAGGAGGATCTGGATGGTTTCTGATTTCTCTCTCAAGGTATTCAGCTGTCTCACTGTTCTGCTGTCTCTTAAAAGGGCCTGCTCCAGCTGCGAGAGAAGCTGCTGCTTCCTGGCCATCTGCTATGAGGTGTAGGAGCCCTCCAGCGATAATCATCTCAAGATTGAATGGGCTCCGATTTTGACCCCACATAGGGTTTTCCCATCTAGCTCTCGGAGGACATCAGCTGTATCTCAGACATCTTCGAATTCAAAAAAAAGCAAAGCCAGGAGGGTTTCTAGCAACCCACACACTTCAGAGTGGCGCATATTTGCCAAAAACCCATTCTGGCTCAGTCTTGTTGCCACTGTTTCCAAGATTACCTACATAAACCTTACAGACCAAAGGGCAGGGATCACGATGAATTTTGAGATCTTAGGACTGAAATGCCAGAGACTCAACTACATACACTCCAACTGGTCTTCCCGCTCCTCTGCGGTCAGCAGGCTTCTACAGATTATTCTGTAGCCTGGAGTCCACAAAATAGCTCGAAAAGACAACTTTGACATAGAACCAGCAGCATTATTTGATGAACTTAATGTAGGAACTGGACAAAATGAGAAAATAATTATGAAACCTTTTCATTGGGCATTTTGTATATACCAGATATGTTTTTGCTATATGCTGAAAATATAAAGGTGAACATAAAAGATGTAGCCCCTATAAAGAACAGATGCTGGCATGGGTGTTGTGGTGGAGCTGATTAGGCTACTGCTTGGGATGCCTATATCCCATATTGTAGTGAAGATTTGAGTCCCAGCTACTCCACTTCCAATTTAGCTCCTGCTAATGCACACAGGAAGCAGCAGATGACATTCCTGCCACTAATGTTGTAAATTTAGATGAAGTTCCTGGCTCCTGGCTTCAACCTGGAATTGGTCCTGAGTGTTGTGGCCATATGGGGAGTAAACCAACAGATGGAAGATCGATCGATCGATCTACCCATCTATCTGTCTGTCTATCTATCTATCTATCTATCAAGAGAGTTAGATATAGATATATCATTCTCTATCAAGCACATTTTTAAAACAAAAACAAAAACTGAGGCTACTTTGAAATAACAAAATTAACCCTATATTATAGATTGACCTATCTTACTTGACTTATATCTGAGCCTCAAAAACATACAAATTAAGATTTATCTTTGAAAGAATATAGGCATTGGGATTTGTGAGACCTGATTTTGACTCATGAGCTTGTAATTCATCAGCTTTATGATCTTGGGAAAATTAATATTACTGCTGTTTCCCATCTGCAACACCTAATAATATCCACTTTGTATAGCTGGTGAAAGAATAAAATATATATATATATATAAATATACAAATATATATAGTGTATAGCACATTACTGGGGCTGCAACAGGTGCTCAAAAATTCTGTTGGCAAAAAATTTATATTGAGTCCAGTCAGTAAAAATGATAGGTTTTTTGTAATTGCTGTTATTTTACTTTGTGGCCTGAATATACAATTATAATTTAGTACAATTGTTTTCAATTGTATGAAAGTCCTTTTTTTAACAATTAAAAGAAATCCAGATACCATGACCATAATTTTACTTTCAGTAACCATTATCTAAAAAATACATGATTATAAAAATTTACTCTAAATCCAAAAATAAAATTAAAAATTAATGTTATTTTATCACATTTGAAAATGTTCATTAGTGTATCATTTTGATATTTATTTAATTTTTACATATATAGGTATAAATATGCACTTTATGGAAATAAGTCTACAGAATACTATAAGTCAATGATCCATAAATTTGGGCTTCCTGGCCATTTACAGATCAAAAATGTAAAAATTAAATTTGTACTACTAAACTGATAAACTTGAAAGCAATTTAATTAACCTTTTAGAACTTCAATGAAATATCTTTGATACTACCTTCTGTGCCTTTAAGATTAGGCCATGAAAGTGCAGGTGGCATAACGTGTTTAAAAATTTAACAATAAAAGATCTGGCACTCTTCTGATATCATTTTGGAAACATAGAAGCTATGGAAGAAGAAATTCTATGTAAATGTGAAACTGAAATGGCAGTAGTGGTAGTATTAATAGTATTCCAGGGAAATGACAAAGTTATTTTTCTATATCCTTGTTCTATTAAAGACCTACAACTGTGCATATCATAAGCAGTATCTGCAAAATGTACATATCCTTCGGTTATCAAAAAGGAAAATTTATTGAACCTGGGAAAATTTTCTATAATACTTCACGACACATTTTGCTAGAGGAAAGTACCTAATAATGTTGGTTGAATGACACTCAAATTTTATTTTCCCATGAGAAAATAAAATATACAGAAACTTTCTGGAGGAAAGTTATATAATTAATGAGAGAACACTGATGATACAGCTTTTTTGGTAGTATCAAAAAAACAGTTAAGATTCAGGGGTGAGTAATGAATGGACAAAGGAGACAAACTTAAGTCTATTGCTTAGAATGAAATGGGAATACATTTGAAATGGGATTTCCTCCTGCATTTACAAATAAATTAATAACCAAATAGCTGTTAGTGTCCTTTTGAAAATACAACTAATTTAAAAAAAAAAAAAAGAAGATTCAAGAGATTTGGAATTTGATGACGTGCCATAGTAAAGTAAATAAGCCTTGTCACCTACTTACTACTAGGCACTAATTTTTCTCTAAGTGAATAAGTGAAATAACTTATATTCTGGGTAAAAGTACTCACTGAGGACAAAAATCAATGCTAAGTAAGGCATAGCCATACAAAACTTTTCGGTAACAAAGAGTATGATTCAAAAGTTAGTGGGTTTTCAAATTAAAAAATCTAAAGCAGCTACAGGAGCTGTCTGAAACTGTCTCCAGGAAGAGCCAGAAGATTAAAAGGCTATAAACTATTAGACACCTTATAACAGAACAGAAAGAAGAAGAGACAGCCTGGCTGATGACAAGGAGAGATAACAAGGCCAGAAAAGGATCCCAGCAGGAGAGCAAAATTGGAATGGGTAGTAGGGAGTGGTGAGAGGCTATTAGAAAACTGCAGGGGGAAGGAAAATAGGAAAAGGTTGGACCAATACAAGGAAATCTCAATACCTTACTTCTCTTTCCAAAGTGCAAGTAGAAACCTTCAAGCAAATTTTCTCTCTAATTGCCATCTTTTGAGCTTAATATTATAATTTTACTCACAACATGTTACCAAATGTTATCTTTTCAATCAATCTGGAGGGCTTCATTTTCTACAGATTTGCTCAGTATTTTCCTGGGAGACACATTTCCAGACAGCCTGTTTCTCATTAGCTGGAATAAACAGGAGTGTGTTTACAGCACAGCGCCAGACTTTAAAGAATATCCTTTCCTAGAGAAGCTGGTCAGGGAATTGGCTGTGCTGAACTTAAAGGAATGAATTTCAGTGCCCAGCTGTGACATTAGACAGAGTCTCGTTCATTAATAAAGACTTTAGAAAGCAAACTGCATAACTCTCTGTGACACAGAGATAGGGTTTTGTTTTTAACACAATTTTAAGAAGTTCTGACAGGAAAATCCATTTATGTCAAGCAGATATATTATGTAGTATTTATAAAGTGTTTAACTTCTGTTCAGCAAATATTGACTGCCTACTATGGGCAATACAGAGAATGCAAAGATATAAAAGACAATATTTCAGACTACAGATTAATCCATTTTACAGCAAAAATAAACCCATAGAAATCATCCTTTTGTACTATAGGATTGTATAGAAAAAAAGTTAAATCAACTACAAAAATGTAGGGACTTCCCAATGAAGGTTAATAACATTAACAAAGGAAATACTTCTAAGAATTCTATTTATATTCTCAATACTAGACCATTAGTAGATACATGATTTGCAAATACTTTCCTTCATTTTTTGGAGGTTTATTTATTTGTTCATTTGAAAGCATGATAGAGAAGGAGAGACTGGGGTTGGAGGAGAGAGAGAGAAATATCTTTCATCAAACTAGTTCAATTCCTATGTCTACAACAGTTGGAATTGGGTCAGACTGAAGCCAGTAGACAGGACCTCCATCCATATCTCCCACATATTGGGCAGGAATTCAAGCTCTTCAGCTATCATCACTTGTTTCCAGTCTCATTAGCAGGGAGCTGGATCAGAAGCAGAGTAACTGGGGGGCTTGAATCTGCAGACCAATATGGGATCTGACTGTCCAAAGCAGAAGCTTAAGTGTCTGTGCCACGATGCCATCCCTTTTATTCCACTAGTCTATCCTTATGTCAGTACCAAAGTGTTTTCAATAAGGTAGCCTTATAAGTGGTCTTCAAAATGATGTAAATGCATACCATGAAAAAAATGCATAGATCTCAATATTTTTGCACCAAAAAGAAACTTACCTTTTGATTCAATCTTCCACCAGTTTTTTGAAGTACCCTCATATAAGTTTTTAAAACAGAAAGTATGAATTTACCCACTTTGTTCTTTTTTCAACACTGTTTTATCTATGTCTAGTCCCTTGCAATTTCATATGAACTTCATGATATCTTTGTCTATTTCTATTAAAAAATGCTGGGATTAGCGGCTAAGATACCACTTCGGATGCCCCATTATGTATCTGAGTGCCTAGGTTCAATACCTTGGCTCAGTCTTCTCATCTTAGCTTCCTTCCTGTGTGCGTTCTGAAATGCAGCAGAGATGGCACAAGTAATTAGTTCCCTGCCACCCATTTGGCAGGTTCAGATTGAGTTCCCAGCTTCCAGGTTCAGCCTGACCCGGCCTGAACTATTAGGCACTATGGCACAGCAGGTAAAGCCACCACATGTGATGAGGGCATCTCTAATAGGTGCCAGTTCAAGATCTGGCTGCTCCACGTCTGATCCAGCTCCCTGATAATGCACCTGGGAAAACAGCAGGAGATAGTCCAAGGGTTTGGGCCCTGCACCCGCCGAGAGACCTGGAAGAAGCTCTTGGCTCCTGCCTTAGGTCTGGCCCAGCCTTAGCCATTGCGACCATTTGGGGAGTGAACCAGGAGATGGAAGATCTCTCTCTGTCTCACCCTCTCTCTAACTCTAACTTTGATTTTCAAATAAATAATATCAACCTTTAAAAAAACAGATTAATTTAGAGGTATTGCTATCCTAACAATATTAAGTCTTCCATTAAGAACATGAAATCTCTATCTTTAGGTCTTTAAAAGTATTTAAACTATGTTTCATAGTTTTCAGTGTATAAGTATGATTCCTTGTTTAAATTTATTCCTAAACATGTCATTCTTTTTAAGGCTAATGTAACTGGATTTTTAAAAATTTCACTTTTTTTTTTTTTATTTTTTGACAGGCAGAGTGGACAGTGAGTGAGACAGAGAGAAAGGTCTTCCTTTGCTGCTGGTTCACCCTCCAATGGCCGCTGCAGCCGGCACGCTGCGGCCGGCACACCATGCTGATCCAAAGCCAGGAGCCAGGTGTTTCTCCTGGTCTCCCATGGGGTGCAGGCCCCAAGGACTTGGGCCATCCTCCACTGCACTCCCGGGCCACAGCAGAGAGCTGGCCTGGAAGAGGAGCAACCAGGACAGAATCTGGCGCTCCGACTGGGTCTAGAACCCGGTGTGCCGGCGCTGCAAGGTGGAGGATTAGCCTATTGAGCCGCGGCACCGGCCTAAAAATTTCACTTTCATATTGTTTATTGCTAGTGTATATAAATAGAACTAAATTGTATATTGAATGTATGTGTATATGTGTATGCATTCATTAGGGTTTCTGGAATATAAAATCATGTGTTAGTTTTGATTCTTTCTTTACAATCTGGATACCTTTTAATTCTTTTTGTTACTGATCATTCTGGCTAAAATCTTCATTACAGTGTTATAGGATTGGCATGTATGGGCATTTTTGTCATGTTCCTAATAATAGGACAAGATTTTTAGATGTATCATTAAATACATTAATAGTTGTGGGCCTTTGGTAGGTGACTTGTATCATGTTGAAAAAGATTCCTCTTTTCCTAGTTTGTTGATTGTTATTATGAGAGGGCTTTGGATTTGTGAAGTGTGTGTGAGTGTGTCCATAGAGGTACTCTGTATTTTTTACTTCATCTTATTAGTATGGTATGTATCATTGATTAGTTTTTCTCTAAAGAAAAAAGATTATTAATTTGAAAGTCAGAGTTACATATAGAAAGGTATAGACGGGGGGGGGGGGGCGGGTAGAGAGAGAGAGAGAGAGAGAGAGCGAAAGAAAGAGCACTTCCATCTGCTAGTTTGCTTCCCAGATAGCCACAACAGTCAATGCTGAGACCAGGCCAAACCCAGAAGCCAGGGGCTTGTTCCAGGTCTCCTACAAGAGTAGCAAGGGCCCAATCACTTTGGCTGTCTTCCACTGCTTTTCCCAGGGCATCAGCAGTGAGCTGGATTGGAAGTGGAGCAGCCAGAACACTAATCAGTGCCCATAAGGGATGCAGGCATCGCAGACACCAGATTTATGACACAATGCTAGCCCCAATTGATTTTTCTTATATTGAAAAACCTTTATGTTCAGGAGATAAATTATACTTGGTCATGCTATTTAATTTTTGTATGTACTACTGTTACTTTCTTGAGAAATTTTGCTGCTATAATCATAAGGGATTTAGCCCATCATTTTATTTCCTTGTGATGTCCTGTCTGACTTTGATTCCTGAACTTAGTATCTTACATTTTTTCTATTTTTTCTTGTCTGTTCTTCTGGTAAGTAAAGGTTTATCAATTTGGTTGATCTATTTAAAGAATCAACTTTTGGTTTTTGTTGATGTCTCTACTGAACATAGTAAAAACATTTTCTAAAAAAAAAATGTACTTGAAAGGCAGAGAGAGAGAGATTTTTCATCTGCTGGTTCACTTCCCTAAAGCCCACAACAGCTAGAGTTGAGCCAGGAGGAAGCCATGGGGCCAGAACTCCAGCCAGGTCTCCTATGTGGGTGGCAGGGGCACAAGAACTTGAGCCATCATTTAATACCTCCAAAAGTGCACATTCACAGAAAGCTGGATTGGAAATGGAAATCCATGCACTCTAATATAGGATGTGGGCATCCCAGGTGGGTACTCAACTGGCTGGACCACAATGTCTATCCCTCTATTGTTTTACAATTTTTAATTTCATTTATCTCCATTCTAATTTTTTTTAAACTTCCTTCCTTCTGCTTACTTTGGATTAGTTTTCTCTTCCTTTTTCAGTTTCCTAAGGTAGAAGATGAGTTATTGATTAAGCATGAGGTTATTGATTTTTAAAGGAAGGTGCTTGTAGTCATACATTTTCTTCTTAGCACTGCTTTCATTGCAACCCATAACTTTTATTTGTTATGGTTTCTTTTTCATTCCTATCAAAGTTTATTTAGATTTCTTTTGTGATTTGATTTTTGATTTAATGGTTAATTATAAGTGTGTTGTTCAATTTCTAGATATTTGTGAACTTTCCAAATTTCTTTCTGCAGTTATTTTTAATTCCATTACATTGTTGTCAGAGGACAGGCTTTGTATGATTTTAATCATATTAAATTTATTGCAGTTTGTTTTGGTGACAACATATTACCCTAGAGAATGTTTTATGTATACTTGAGAAGAATGTATACTTGGCTTTGGTGGTACTGTATTGTATCAATGCCTTATTTGTTTACAGAGTTGTTTAAGTCTTCTGTTTTCTTGCTGATCTTCTGTCTAGTTATGCTAGCCATTATTGAAAGTAGAGTATTGAAATCTGCAATTATTACCTGAGAATTATTTCTCCATTTAGTCTGCCAGCTTTCTGTTAGTACTTGGGTCTCTGTTAGGTGTATATGTATTTATTATCTATTCTTGAAAGATTGATCTTTTCAGCATTATACAACATCATTCTTGTGTGTCATAAAAATGTTGCTTTAGTGATTATTTTATCTAATATCACTGTGGATACTCTAGCTCTTTTTTTGGCAGTTGTTTGCACAGAATATCTCTTTATCCACTTTCACTTTCAACCTATTTATGCCTTTAACTTGAAAATAATTTCCTGTTAAAAGTACGTTGTTGGGTCCTTTTTGCATATCTCTGGCTAATCTTTGCTTTTAAATTTTACATTATTTTCATTTTAATTAACATGTATTAATGGATGTACATTTTTATGGGGTACAATGTGATACATCAATACATGCATACACCATGTAGTAGTTGAAACACAGTACTTAAATTTTCATCTTCTTGAAATTTCCTGTTTGGAGCTTTCAATTTCCTCTCTTCTAATTCTCCTCAAACATGTAATAAGTTGTTGTAAACTACATTACTACATGGTAGAACATTAGGACTTACTATTCTTGTCTAATTGGACCTTACTATGTATTATCCTACTTCCTTTATTCTCCATCTCTTGTAGCCTTGACAGACTAGTAATCGCCATTCTACTCTCCTTTTAACTACTACATATGGAGATAACGTGCTATATTTTTCTTCCTGTCCTTGTTTATTATGCTTAGTCTTCTTTAGTTCCATCCATTTTACAGTGAATGACAGGATTTTGTATTTTTCTAATGACAGAACAATATTCCATTGTGCACATATACCACATTTTCTTTCTCCATTAATCCGTTGATAGACACCTCAGTTAATTCCAAATTTTGTTCATTGTGAATAGTGCTGCAATAAACATAGGAGTTCAGGTATCTCGTGCCGATTTCAGGTACCTTTGGATACACATACAGAAATGGAATAGCTGGATTAAATGGTAATTCTATTTTAGTTTTTTGAGGAGCCTCAATACTGTTCTACATAATGGTTTTACTAATTTACATTCTCAACGGTAATTTAGAAGAGATCTCTTATCTTTGCATCCTTGGCAGCATATGTTATTTTTTACTGTTTTGATAATAGTCATTATGAGACTAGGGTGAGGTGATATCTCCTTATGGTTTGGATTTGCATTTCACTGATGACTACTGATCGTAAGCGTTTTTTATGTATTTGTTGAATATTTGCATTTCTTCTTTTGATACATGTATTCTGATCATTTGCCCATTTTTATTGGAATATTTGATTTTTTATTGCTATTGAGTTTTATAGCTCTGTTTATATTCTGAATGTTAATTTCTTGTCAGATGAAGTTTGCAGATATCTTCTCCCATTCTCCATGTTGACTGTTCACTCTGTTGACCCTTTCCTCTGCTGTGCATGAGTTTTTAGTTTGATGTAATTCCAGTTTTTACTTTCATTGTCTGTGCTTCTGTGTTATTATCCAAAAAATCAATGCCTATACTAATTCTTGAAGCATTTCCCCTAAGTTTTCCTCTAGTGCTTTTAAAGTTTTAGGTCTGATATTTAGGTCTTCGATCCATTTTGAATTGATTTTTTGTATATGGTAAGAGATAAGGGTCAAGTTTCATTATTCTGCATATGAATACTCAGTTTTCCCAGAACCATTTTATGAACCATGGTCCTTTCTCCAGTGTTTTTGGCACTTTTATCAAATACCAGCTGGCTGGAGATGCGTGAGTTTGTTGTTGTTGTTGCTTTTACTTGGATCTCTATTATTTTCCAATGGTCTATTCTTAGTTTTTATTTCATTATCATTCTGTGTTAGTAGCTAAAGACCTGTGTCATGTCTTCAGATCAGATATTCTGATATCTCCAATTTTGTTCCTTTTTAAAAATATTTATTTATATATTTATTTGGAAGGCAGAGCAACACACACAAACAGTGTAGGGGGTGGGTAGAGAGAAAGGAAGAGATACTCCAGCCTGGGTTCACTCCACAAATGACTACAGTTGTCTACAGCCAGGAGCCAGGAACTCCATCCTGGTCTCCCATACAGATGACAGCTTAACAGCTCCTTAAACTTTATTCTTTTTGTTCAATTAGGCTGTTCTACTCCTTTGTGCTTCCATATGAATTATAAGGCATTTTCTAGTTGTGTAAATAATGATATTGGTATTTTTATGGTTCTGTACCAAATCTGCAGATTGTTTGGACAATGAGGACAAGTTAACAATATTACTCCTTCCAATCCATGAGCATGGGATATAATTTATTTTTTGTGTCTTTTTTAATTTCTTTCACCAGTGTTTTATACTTTCCATTTGATGTCTTTTATTTGCTTGGTTAAATTTATTCCCAGGTATTTATTTTATTTTTCTTATGCCAATGGTGAATAGAATTACTTTCTTGATTTTTTTATTCAGCAAGTTTGTTGATGGTGAATAAAAATACCCTTGATTTCCATATTGATTTTGTATCATGAGACCTTACTATATTTATTTAGTTACTATCAGAATTAATTACAAGAGCATAAGAAACTTAATTTTTCTCTTGTCATTCCTTCTATGACATCAGGCTTGATAGACACAAATGTTACATTGGGATTGAATTTTCACTATATTTAGTCCAAACTGCCTGGCTATGCCCACATATGTTTATGAGTTAGTGTGTGACACTGAAGAAAAGAATTATAACAAATATAAAGAATTTTGAATTTTTTTGAACTGTTATTTTTATTTCATGTATGTTAGATGAATTTTTATTTTTTATTTTTTAACTTTATTAAATAAAATTTTCAAAGTACAACTTTTGAATTATAGTGGTTTTTCTCCCCCATAACTCCCCTACCACCCACAACCATCCCATCTCCCATTCCCTCTCCCAACCCATTCTTCATCATGATTCATTTTCAATTATCTTTATATACAGAAGATTAACTTAATATATACTAAGTAAAGATTTCAACAGACTGCACCCACAAAGACTCACAAAGTATAGAGTACTGTTTGGGTAGTAGTTTTACCATTAATTCGCATAGTACAACACATTAAGGACAGAGGCCCTACATAGGGAGCAGGTACAAGTGACTCCCGTTGTTGATTTAACAAATGACACTCTTATTTATGATATTAGTAATCACCCAAGGCTCTTGTCATGAGCTTCCAAGGCTATGGAAGCCTCTTGAGTTCACAAACTTCGATCTTGTTTAGACAAGGCTATATTCAAAGTGGAAGTTCTCTCCTCCCTTCAGAGAAAGGTACTGCTTTCTTTGATGGCCCGGTCTTCCTGCTGGAATCTCACTCACAGAGAGATCTTTCATTTAGGTGGTGTTTTGTTTTTTTGTTTTTTTTTTTTTTTGCCACAGTGTCTTGGCTTTCCATGCCTGCAAGACTCTCATGGGCTATTTAGCCAGATCCGAATGCCTTAAATGCTGATTCTGAGGCCAGAGTGCTGTTTAGGGCATATGCTATTCAATGAGTCTGCTGCATATCCTGCTTCCCATGTAGGATCATTCTCTCCTTTTTAATTCTATCAATTATTATTTGCAGACACTGGTCTTATTTATGTAATCCCTTTGACACTTAATCCTATTTTTTGATCAATTATGGACTTAAACTGATCACTTTAACAAGTAAGATTGCCTTGGTACATGCCACCTTGATGGGATCAAATTGGAATCCCCTGGCACATTTCTAGCTCTATCATTAGGGGTAAGTCTGAGTGAGCATGTGCCGAACTATACATCTATTCCCTTTCTTATTCCCACTCTTATATTTAATAGGAATCACTTTTCAGTTAAATTTAAACGCCTAAGAATAATTGTGTGTTAACTAAAGAGTTCAACCAATGGTATTAAGTAGAACAAAAAATACTAAAAGGAATAAAAAAGTAAGTTATTCCTTGACAGTCAAGTCAAGGGCTGATCAAGACATTGTTTCTCATAGTGCCATTTCACTTCTACAGGTTTCCTTTTAGGTGCTAAGTTAGTTGTCACTGATCAGGGAGACTATATATTTGTTCCTTTGGGACTGGCTTATTTCACTCAGCATAATGTTTTCCAGATTCCTCCATTTTGTTGCAAATGACAAGATTTCATTTTTTTTACTGCTGTATAGTATTCTATAGAGTGCATATCCCATAATTTCTTTATCCAGTCTTCTGTTGATGTGCATTTAAGTTGATTCCATGTCTTGGCTATTGTGAATTGAACTGCAATAAACAATGATGTGCAAACAGTTCTTTTATTTGCCAATTTGATTTCCTTTGGGTAAATTCCAAGGAGTGGGATGGCTGAGTTGTATGGTAGGGCTATAGTCTGGTTTCTAAGTAATCTCCAAGCTGACTTCCATAGTGGCTTTACCAGTTTGCATTCCTACCAACAGCAACTTACGTGACTTGGGATTGTATCATTTCTATAGTAGGTAACAATATCAAATTTGTTATTTTAAGGGGTAAATATCTAAAATAGACATGTGAACAATCTTATGAACTGTCTTAACATCAGAATAAAAATTGTGACAGTTCTGAAAGCAGTTTCATTCTTTTGCCAACATAATTCAGAACATTCAATTTAAGCATAGAATTCCAAATTACTTTTAAACTGAATTCTGATTTTAGGAATACATTATTGGAGAACAAAATTCTTCCAAAGAACTAAGGCACTTGCTTTTGGAGAATAGCTCTAATTTGCTAAGTCAGCTCTTTTCTTAGATGATTATTTTAACTAATTATATTTCCTGTTTATATGTATCCTTCTTTTCTTCTGTAGTGCCTTCCCATGAGAGCTTTCCATGATCCTTAGAAATTTAAGCTATTTGTATAGTAACTTAACAATTGTTTATTTGACTATCAAAATTACAGCTTTTTTTTAGTACCTCAGTGTGTACATGTTGCTTTCTATTATATCTTTTATCAGCATTCTTATTTTACTTGCAAGTATTCTCAAATAAAATTAACACAAAACTCATTGGTCTGACAAAGTTTTGGCAAAAATAAGTTGTTTTCTTGCAAATTCCCTAGAATTGAGGTGTGTTTAGTGATGGGAAACAGGCAGGGACCAAGTCCTTAATCCAAAGAATTGGTGATTTCTTCTCAAGTTTTACCTCATACCATGGGTTACCTCATATCTCATACCTGTCATAAACATCTGATATTGAGGGTGATATCTCATTTGCAAACTAGGGGTTCTTTAAGTCAAAACATGCAATATAGGGAATGAGATGTTAGATTGTGAAATGAGCTGCTGGACTCTGTCAGGTTAAAGTAATTCCAGGTATCCAAAACTGCAGCAGTTAGGGGGCTATGAAGCAGTTCTACCTGCTCCATTGTCCCAGGCACAGAGAACTGGTTAGCCATTTGGTTATAGTCCCCCAAAGCAGTCTTTTCATTCTCTTCCCTTTGGTTTTAAATGGTACCAATTTGCATCTTATCCTGATGCTAAATTTTTCACTGATCTGCTCATGTGTCCCAAATTGCTGACCCATTACTGTCTACCCCACACTAAGAGCCTTGAGTTAACCCACTCTAAACATTCTGGACACAACCACATCACCTCAGCTAGAATGAAGACTATGACAGAATATAACAGTGCCACTTGCAAGGCATTATATGAAGTAATTTAACAATGTTCATTTCTAACAGTCTAGGATTTAGTATTGTAATAGTGGTTTCTAATTTACAGATGAGACAATCGAAGAACAAAACAGTTAAGAGTTAAGTCCATTGCCTTCCAGCTGGCAAGTGCCAAAGTTAGAACTCAAACCCAAGCAATCAACTCTGAGATTTATTAATTGTTGTGCTCTTCTGTGTAATCATCCTGGATTTTATGGATCAGTCTTTCTTATGCAAAAACACTGTGCTCTATTAATTTTTTTCAGTAATAAGTTACTTAGGACACTTGAGTTTTCAAAACACTACTAGGCCGGCGCTGTGGCTCACTTGGCTAATTCTCTGCCTGCGGCGCTGGCACCGCAGGTTCTAGTCCCCGCTGGGGTGCCGGATTCTGTCCTGGTTGCTCCTCTTCCAGTCCAACTCTCTGCTGTGGCCCGGGAGGGCAGAGGAGGATGGCCCAAGTACTTGGGTCCCTGCACCCGCATGGGGGATCAGGAGGAAGTACCTGGCTCCTGGCTTCAGACTGGCGCAGCACGCTGGCCATAGCGGGCGTTAGGGGAGTGAACCAACGCAAGGAAGACCTTTCTCTCTGTCTCTCTGACTGTCTATAACTCTCTCTCTGTCTCTCTCTCACTGTCTAACTCTGCCTGGCAAAAATTTAAAAAAAAAAAAACACTAAAAGCATCATGATGTCAAGTAAAACAATGTTTTATGTGATATAAACTGACTATTATCACATATTTCTACATTAAAAATTATAAAATTACAATAGAATCATATGTAATCACTTATCACTAGTTTTTAGGGTCTGACTTTCTGTGTTTAGAGAAATGAATAAATCTTTTTTCTTTTAGGATTCATTTGGTAAGAAAACACAGAATTTTATTTCTTATATTCCATATTACATGTATACTCCAGTATATATACTCCAGAAGATCATAAACCTTTTAAAAATGTATCAGTATTTCTTAAGCTCCTCTTACCTTTTGTTTTCCAAAATTTCTTGCTTGTTCTATTATCACTTCAAGAATATCAATACTTAGAGTTAAAATTTAATCCGAATCTCACCTCTTGAAGCCCTCTTTCTGATTATCTCAGCCTCAAATTATGCATTTCAATAACATTATGATCTTTTCATTTATTTTGATTTTAATAAATTTTATTTTAATGGTTTTATTTTTATTAACATGAAATAATATTTTATTATATAAAACATATTTCATGAATTTAATAGATATAATTCTAAGAAGATAAGGGAAGTATTGTTGTCCTCTTAAGGCATTTTAAGACTATTCTGAAATTTAACTTGTCATTTAAATTTTTATTGTTGTTGTTGTTGACTACCTCACTATACAGAGTTCCCTGACTTGTGATAGTTCCACTTAAAATTTGTTGAATTTACAATGGTAAGAAAGTCATATACTTTTGGAAGACACATACTTAAATTTTTGAAGTGTGATATTTTCATGGGTTAGGTCTGACAGTCTTTCTTGAATGCAGCTCCCTGTCAACCCTGCAATCAAATGGGTAACAATCAATAGTCTATAGGTTGTCATTAAATGCATTTGACTTGCAGCATTTTTTAACTTATGATGGCTTTATCAGAATGTAACCTCATCATAAATTAAGCAGCATCTATATTGAAACTTCTTTGGATACGGGGACTTAGGATAGAGCTTTCAGTTCTAACTGACAAGGCATTTTTTCATACTAGATATTTATTCAACAAAATGAAGACAAATAGCGGTGAATTTGCCACTAAGTGGTGTGTCCCATACCACAAAAGAAAGCATTCAGATTTGCAGATTCAGCTTATCTGAACTTCTGAACTCAATTGCCATGACACGGATGTGTTTGGAACTCTTGTGCTTATATCGTGGAAAAGACACTTTAAAATACTGTATCCTTTTTAAGAGATTCTTAGGCAAAATGTGAAGCAAAGTTCCCTTGGAAAAAGAGTTAAGTTTTAGAAAAAATGATTGGCCTTCTTTACTTGATCTTTAGTAAATAGAATTGAGCTGAGATGTTTCAGCTTTGACAGTTTTAGATAACTCCACTTTTTCTCTAATTTCTCTAATTGAAGGAGCAATGACAACAGATATTCTTCTCTTCCCTTGTCTTATGTTTCCATTGCCTTGGTACCCATGTGGGAAGTAACCTAATAGGAAGGTAACAAATAGATTCAGAACCCCTCATGTAACTTGAGACTTCCATACAGAAAATACCTTAGGTTCTATATGACAAAATCCATACTTATGATTAACAGCAGGTGATACTTTACCCATTTCCTCTATCCAATGTGAAAAGTAAAAATGGACATTTAAAAGATAAGTGTATCACTTTTACTTAATCTAGTGGTTGAATTGTCACGCAGAAAAAGTACTGATGACCGGCACTTGGTGTTTCTAGATACAGATTAATTAGAAGCCAATATTAAAACTGTGCTCGAGGGCCGGCATTATAATGCATCAGGTTAAACCACCCTCTGTGACACCAGCATCCCATATCAGAGCACTGGTTCTGGCCTCCCTGCTCTGCTTCTAATTCAGCTCCATGCTAATAGGCCTGGGAAAGCAGCAGAAGACAATCCTAGTGCTTGAATCACTGCCACCCATATGGGAAACGGATGGAGTTCCAGGCTCCTGGCTTGAACCTGGCCCAGCCCCACCTGTTGTGGTCATTTGGGAGTAAACCAGCTGATGGAAGATTTCTGTTTGTCTTTCCCTTTCTCTGTCACTCTACTTTTCAGTTAAGTAAAATAAATCTCAGGAAAAAAAAAAAAAAAACTGTGTATTTTAGCAACCCAGGGACTTCCTTTAAAAGCAACACATACATGATATTTTTGTTTAAATTTCATTTTCTTTGAGATAAGACCCACATATTTCATATTAAATTATGTATGAAAGATCAACAATAAAAATTCTATATAAATGTTAATACCCAATCTTTCTGAGTAGAAAAGTCATGTCTACTCATGGACTGTATAGTATGTTCTACACATACAAACAAATTTCTAAGCACAGAATGCAAAATTTTTAACCATTTGCATGTAAAAGAACATAGATAGGTAAATTGATTTTCTGAATATTTATGTCATTTACTAGTAATAAATAATTTTTTGTTAAAAGTTGATATAGATTTTATTATTAATTATAGTTCTCAAGTTTGCAGGTTGGGTCTCATTTGTTCAGATAAGTGAAAAAGTACATTTGGTGTATTTCTTAGCATGTTTTATTGACTTTTTTATATTTATTGAATGAAACGTGTTCTTTCTTCTTGGAAAAACATAGTAAACAGCATAGTCTCTCACAATAATGTACTCAATAATGAGAATATTTGGACAGCCTTTTAGGCCTAATTCCCCAGCTTGGGGGACTAAAAAGATCACATTTCTTCTACTAATTAAATTGATATAGCTCTACATACCCTGGAATAATCTCCCATACTTGGGAGTGTTAATCTTATAATTAAGACATTGTTGCTCCTGAATTGGAGGCATTATCAAAAACCAGGAGCACCATTTGGAGGCTAAAAGATACTTTGTGGGTTATTTTGGAACAGGTGCCTCTAAGTTGGATGATCAGTAGGAAGTCCAGCTTTCTGCACCTCTACCAACAGCATAGAAGCATTGGAGAGCTGTCTGGAAATTGTCACTGCCAGGGAAGTATGATACATAGAGAAGTGCTGATTCCATTTAACTCAAGGAGAATGACCTGAAACAAGAGTCAATATTGCATGTGGTTTACGCCCATTCCTTTGCATATGTGGTTATTTCGTTGCTGAAATAGCAAAATCTTTTGAGGGTAACCCAGGGAGAAGAGAAAGGTAAGTGGATCTCCTTGTTCTTCTTCCAAAGTAACTATGGTCTCTCCATACTTTAAGATACCTGAGCTCCTATTTTTACAATAAAACATGATCTATGCATGGCTGTTAACTACAAAGCATGCTTTTAACATTTTTGACTTCAGGAATACTGATCCCACAATCGGCTGTTCCCACAAACATCTAGTCCCTGACATTGTGCCTTGGTGCCAGTTTCAGTTCCTTGCTATCAGGACCAGTTCCTCTTTGAGAAAATGTTAACCTTTCCTGCTTGCTAATCTCTGTTGGTATTTCCTCAAAAGGAAGAGGAAACGGGATTTTGATCTCTTCTTTTACTGGAAGTTCCTTGCACTTTGCAATTTTTCCCAGGAAATTTTGAGTTATTCTGTATAGCAAGGGGTAGCATGGTTGAGGCAGCTGGAAATATTTAGAAACATCCAAATTGTGTTACTTTGGGATGATGAATTACAGCTATAAAATAAGGAAAGTGTTTTTATTTAAGTTTTTAAACTACCAGGTCAAAGCAAATTTTTATTTTTAAGAAAATCTCTCTTCATTCTTTCCACTTCAATTTTGCCAAGAAAATTACAGAAGCAGCTCTTCCCCAAATAATTTTAAATTGATACTCTTTCATTTTTCTTAAATTACATACAATAATTGTGATTGAAACTTTCAGGGAAAATTAATGAACTCTGTTTGGAAAATTAGTTTGAATTTCCTGTATAAATGTAAACCCTTAAAACATAGAAGTTTCTACACGTTTAGCTATATCTTTCTAATGTTAGATAGAAAAGAGTTTCTTTAAATTTTATTTATTTGAGGGCATATATTTAGATTCTATTTTTTATTTGAAAATATTCCTTACCTGGATATTTCCTTCCTTTAGGAAATAAGTCTGAAAATTAAAAACATTCTAAATAAAATATATACTTCTGAAACTGATAAGGTCATTTTGTTAGTATAGTTAAAACAAAATCAATCCATTCAGATAATAAGCAGTTTGAATTATTATGCTGCAAATATAAACATCCTACATGTTTAAGCATCTTGACTTTTCTTTTCTATGTAAATTCAAAATAGTTGCTTCTCAAAATATTTTGAATGAGTAAGCAAAACTTGAAATAATCTTAGGCTATGTGAAGATAAAATAATTTCCATGTTTACTAAAAGAGGATTGAGAAACTTTTTTTAAAAAAGTATTGTCATTACAGAAATACAGTTCAGGACCCTTGCCCAGAGCAGAAGCTGGCCTCAGGAGGTTGAGGTCAAGATTGCTTCAGCCTCTGCACCTCAAGGATCCAGAATACACAGTTCCCTCTCATTCCCACTAGTCCCATTAGGAGACAGTCTTATTTTCCTTTTAAACCAAAGAAGTAAAAATGTTATAAAATACATGCTACTTTCTGGAAAAGGAAGTCCATGAGCACTGCACTCATATTTCTTAGTGTAACTTCCTAAATTTATTCCAGGGTCCCTGACTCTCCCCTTTTTAATAAAATAGGAGGCTTTCAGTTGGCCATAGCTGTTTTCTGGTATAGTTTGTCTGAAAAACATAAAAAGAGAGTATTCTCGCTTGCGGTGCAGCTCATTAGGCTAATCCTCCGCCTGCGGCACCGATACCCCAGGTTCTAGTCCTGGTTGGGGCGCCGGGTTCTGTCCCGGTTGCTCCTCTTCCACTCCAGCTCTCTTCTGTGGTTAAGTCTGGGCCAGGCTGAAGCCAGGAGCCTGTAGCTTCATCCAGGTCTCCCACATCGGTGCAGGGACCCAGTGACTTGGACCATCTTCCACTGCTTCCCAGGCATGTTAGCAGGGAGCTGGATTGGAAGTGGAGCAGGTGGGACTTGGACCAGGGCCCATATGGGATGCCAGTGTTGCAGGTGATGGCCTAACCCTATGCCACAACAGCGGCCCCCAACTTGTTTTCTTTTGTATATTGAGAATCACTGTTAGTTTCATCTAAAAATTATTCTGCTGTAAAATAATGCATGTGAAAACTTCTGATGTAGGCAATGGATTGCTAATGAAATGTTTTAGGCCTGACAGTAAGATGATCATCTCTACAATTTGCAAACAGTATGCTAACAGTAGCATGGAAAGTGGTTTGCAACCTAGATTCAGGATGACCAATACTGATGTTATTTGTAATAGTTAAAAGATGAGGGTGTAAACTACAGGAAGTTTTAGTTCCATATCTCTTCTGTCCATTAGAACAACAACAACAACAATACAGTGGACAAATGAGATATATCAAACTGTAAACTTCTGTATAGCAAATGAAAGGACAAAATGAAAATGCAATCAATCTACAGAATGCGGGAAAATATTTGCAAATCATCTCTCTAAAATGTGGTTAATGTCCATAATATATGAAGAACTCACACAACTCAACACCAGCAAAATAAATTTTTAAGTGGGTAAAAACTTGAAATAGGCTTTTCTCCTAGACACACAGATAGCCAAAAGGTTTATGCAAAAATGATCAACATCACTGATCATCAGGTAAATGAAAATCAAAGCCAATTGAGACACTGCCTCAATCCTGCTAGATAGCTGATGCTGGGGCTGTCCTTGTGGAGCAGTGAGTAAAGCTGCCACCTGCAGTGCCAGCATCCCATCTGGACATGGTTCACGTCCTGCTGCTCCACTTCCAATTCAATTCCCTGCTGATGGCCAGCATAACATGGCCCTGGTGTCTGGACTTCTGCCACATCATGGGGAATCAGAAGAAGCTTCTGGTTCCTGGCTTCAGCCTGGCCCAAGCACTGGCTGTTTCAGCCATCTGGGGAGTGAAACAGTGGATGGAAGTTTCTCTCAATATACAACAAGATGACATTAACAAAAAAGATAAATTTTACCAAAAAGAAAAGAGATGACAAGTGCTGGCAAAGTTGTAGAGATACAGTAAACCTTATACACTGCTGTGGGAATATGAATTCATATGGCCATTTTTATGTGATCCAGCAATCACTCCTTAATACACACACAAACACACATACACATAGGAAATGAAATCAGTATTTCAAAAATACACCTGCAGGCTGGCGCCGCGGCTCACTAGGCTAATCCTCCGCCTGCGGCGCCAGCACACCAGATTCTAGTCCCGTTCAGGGCGCCGGATTCTGTCCAGGTTGCGCCTCTTCCAGGCCAGCTCTCTGCTGTGGCCTGGGAGTGCAATGGAGTATGGCCCAAGTCCTTGGGCCCTGCACCTGTATGGGAGACCAGGAGAAGCACCTGGCTCCTGCCTTAGGATCAGCGGTGCACCAGCTGCAGTGCACCAGCCGCAGCAGCCATTGGAGGGTGAACCAACGGTAAAGGAAGACCTTTCTCTCTGTCTCTCTCTCACTGTCCACTCTGCCTGTCAAAAAAAAAAAAAAATACACCTGCACTCCCATGTTCATTGCAGCATTATTCCTAACAACCAAGATGTGAAAGCAATCCAAGTGTCCATCAAAGGATAAACAGATTAAGATATATTTATTATAGAATACTATCCAATCATATAAAAGAAGGAAATCCTATCATTTGCAATATCATAAATGAACACAGAGGACATTATACAAAATGAAGCCAAGTGCAGGAAGACAAATCGGTATGATCTTGCTTGTACGTGGAATCTAAAAAAGTCAAAAATAAAAATAGAGTAGAACTGTGGTTGTTAGGAGTTGAGCTATAAGAAGAAATGGAGAGATGTTGATTAAATTCTGGGATCTAATGGACAGCATGGATAGTGATGGATGTGATAATTAATTTGATTGAAATAATCATTACACAATATACATTTATGTAAAATAAAGTAATATATAAGAAGAGAACACTCATGACTTTTTTAGTCAGAGTGAAATTAATCTTCAAAAAGAAATGGTTAAGTGAATATCTATATCAGTCTGTATATCTGCATGTATATACCAACACATACATAATCCCGTTAATCAATTGTTTTCTACAATTTTCCTGGGACCACAAAAATTTCTATTATTGTTAAAATTTCCTTATCGCATATTAAAGAGCAGGACTCAGAATTTGTACTTTTTTTTTAGACTTATTTATTTATTTGAAAGTCAGAGTTACACAGAGAGAAAAGGAGAGGCAGAGAGAGAGCAAAAAGTCTTTCATCCACTGATTCACTCCCCAGTTGACTGCAATGGCCAGAGCTGCGCTGATCTGAAGCCAGAGACCAGGAGCTTCCTCCAGGTCTCCCATGCATATGCAGGGGCCCAAGGACCCGGGCCATCTTCCAATGTTTTCCCAGGCCGTAGCAGAGAGCTGGATCCGAAGTGGAGCATCTGGGACTCGAACCAGCACCCATATGGGACGCCAGCACTGCAGGAAGCAGCTTTACCTGCTACTCCACAGCGCCAGCCCCAATAATTTGTACTTCTAACAAATGCCCAGGTGATGCAGCTGCTACTTGTTTGTGACCACACTTTGAGAACCATGTCCTAGAGAGAATTTTAAGTCCCAATAATGAAAAATTGAATGTCACAGGTGCCAAAACACTAGAAATGAAAATTGCTTTGATTTTCATGAAAACAAAAACAGTCAGTTTTTAATTTAATTGGTAAAAAATATTAGAAATATAAGCCATAAGGGTGATAAAGATATAGAAGGATTGATTAAATAATGATAAATTCAAGAAATTATAAAAAATAAAAAGTTGAAGGCAATCCATTCAGTTACTTAAGAGATGACTGAGTAAGCTACTATTTTTGAAAGAGTGATACCAAGGGCTCTTATCTTCTACAGAGGGCAGTTCAAGGTGAAATTTAGTATGAGATGATGCATGAAAAACAGATATATGTAAGGAATAATTCCTTTCATAATGGTAGTAAAAATAGCTTATTGCTGGGGTAGGTGCTATGGTGCAATAGGTTAAACACCTGCTTGGATGTGTGCATCCCATATTAGACTGCTTGAGATTGAGCCCCACCTCACCTTCATTTCCAGCTTCATGTTAATACCCACCTTGGGTGAGAGTACATCATGGCTCCTGGACTAGGGTTCCTGTCACTCACATAGGATACCCAGATAGAGTCCCTGGTTACTGGCTTCAGTCTTCCCCAGACCCAGCTCTTGTGGATATTTGGGTAGTGAACTGGTGGCTGGAAGGTTGATAACTCTGCCTTTCAAGTATAAATAAATACATACATAATAAATAAAATGTTTATCTTCCAAGTTTTGCTTTTTAGGCAAGAGATTTATACACCTTAACTCTAAAATAATTTTAATATAAATTTTCTCAGATTTTGTTTATGTGACATCTGCTTTCCCCACCCTCATATTTTTACATTGCTTGCTCTTTTGCTATTAAAAAAAAGAAGCTCAAATTATATAGTGGAAAGGGGTGAGAAGGCATAAACTAAAATTAATTCAAACTTTAAAAAATGTATGACATACTTAAGTCATTCAATAGCTTTATAAACTCTTCTTACCAGATTTATTTTTACTCAAATTAGTTTACACACTTGAAATTTATTAGTACCTTCTTACATAATCATCATTTTTAAATATTACAACATTTTGTGAATCTCCCTGAGAATAAATGTTATTTTTGCTAAACAATAGATTACCACAGAGAAATATAAGATAAATTGTAGTTATTCATGTATGCTGTCAGCTCTAAGTGACCTATTCAACACAAATAGCAAATGATGTTATCCATGGTGTTTGATGCTGTTCTTTCAGAAAAAAGGCATTTCCTGTTATTTCTTTTACAGCTTATCTGCATCTTAAAACATAATAACTACAGATGAAATCATTCTAATTTTAAAACATTTATATTTTTACATATGCCATTTTGTTATCATGAAATTCCTATGAAAAGCTTTTTGCTTTTGTTAAAACTAAAGCCTCAAAAATAGCCTCTTTAAAACCAGATGATAAAATGTATTCTGTCATGAACTTAAGGTTGTCTGTAAACACAAATAACCTTTCAATTGGCTACAAATAATCATTGATAAAGTAATTTATGCCATATAGTTGATATTTACTTCACATTATTTTATTCTTTCCTTGGTCATTCATCATATTTTCCTAAATTTATTTCTGTATTAATTATTTTTAATTTATATACAGTTTATATTTTGCAAATTGCCATAAATTCTCTTGAGAAAAAGTAAAGAAAAATAGCTAATAGAGGGATGGATTAGAATGCATGCTCATACAGATAGAAAGATGAGCTATATGTGAAGTGAAGAAATGGAGGGAAAAGGAGAGTAGGAAGGGATGGGAAGGAGAAAGAGGAGGGAGGAAGGGAGAGAAAAGTTCTGTTTATATTTTTGAGTAATAAAAGTTAGATTAGATTCTGGAAATGCCACTAAAAAATTACTGAGTTGTGTTTGTTGTATACCTTAGTTTATTGCTGCCTCCACCCTGAAAAACAAAAACAAGAACAAAAACAAAACAATGAAAAGACTAAGAAAATATGCAAAAAAACCTGCTGTATTCTTTTATGCACCTTGCTGCTACTCCAATTTCAACAGCTCCAAAACTTAATTTCTCAACTTCTCTATTTTTCATCTAGTTCCTCTATTTTCACAGCATGCCATGATGAAGGTAGACCATTAGTCATTTAAAGGCAGGAAATATTTTTTTTCCTTTTATCTGTTTACCCCTTCCACCTTCCTTTCACTCTTCCTATACTGACTTGAAAGCTTCAGAATGTGCAGCTAGCAGGGAGGTAGAAGAATAACAACATAAAGCAAGTACACCATCTTCTTCCTGCTATTTGTAACAAAACTACAATCAGACACTAGTAAGGGGTGAAGAAAAGCTTAATTCTTAGCAAAGATTGGAATTATTTTTAGATATTATTATTAAACTGTAGTAAAGCAATAAATTACAAAACTCAGACTATTCCTTTGTCTAGAAGGAACAGGAAGACTTTTTTATTATCTAAATATGATCAGATTTATTGGGCCTGTCTTAATTTTCATTCATCTGTTATGAGTAATGTTAAGCACATAATAGAGAAAATAACAGAGTTGTTTTCTAATTACACACTAAAAATCTTCTTTGTTCTATGTACCAGTTTGGGAAAGGGAAGGATGTAGGATCTAGTAATGGAGTGGTAAGTGAGAATCAGAAATCATGAATGTGTGTGTGATGTTTCAAGTCCTAAGATCTATCTGGTAAGCACAGGTTAACCTTGGGATAGAAGGCATGTGGCAATGCAGAAAAATCAACTGGACCTGTGACTTATATGGAAACAGAAACAACACATCAGCTCCATACTAATCAGCTACAGACTCTGATTACAGAGCAAAATATATCTCTACAATCTTAAGTAGATCATATACATATATATTCCTAGTACAATTTAGATTCATGTCTATTACATCAATGTAATCTTTATTAGAACCTCTTTTTATTTTAAAAATTTCTTATTTCTATAATATGTTTCATAGTCACAAACAAATAACACAGAGATTAAAGATACATGAATAAGGGGCAGGCGCTGAGGCATGGAAGGTGAAGCCGCCGCCTGCAATGCCAGCTTCCCATATGGGCGCATGTTCGTGTCCCGGCTGCTCCACTTCTGATCCAGCTCTCTGCTATGGCCTAGGAAGGCAGTACAAGATGGCCCAAGTCCTTGGGCCCCTGTACCCATGTTGGAGACCTGTCAGAAGCTCCTGGCTCCTGGCTTCAGATTGGCACAGCTCCAGCCTTTGTGGTCAATTGGGGAGTGAAGCAGCGGATGGAAGATCTCTCTTTCTTCTCTCTCTCTGTAACTCTTTCAAATAAATATATAATTCTTGTAAAAAAAATACATGCATGAAAATTTGATGTATCTTTAAGAAGAAATGGACAAATTCAATTGTAGGTATTAATTCTACTGTTTGTAATTGATAGAGCATATACACAGAAAATCATAAGGCACACAGAAAAATTAAACAACAGTATCAATCAGTTTGGCCTAATTGACATTTATAGGTAATTTAATTCTATTGCAACATAACACACATTGTTTTCAAGTATATATGGGAACATTTAACAAGATAGAACATGTTCTCTCAGGAAAGAAAAAAAGACTAATAAATTTAGCAAACATTCAGTTCATACAAATTACTTTCTCTGAGCACATGAAATTAAATTGGAAGTAACAAATTAAATTATTAGTATATCCTGGTTATCACTAAATATATAACACAGGTATGAATAACCCATAAGCCAAAGAAGAAATCGGAAGGCAAATTAGAAAGTATCTTACCTGAATGAAAATTAAAACACAAGATGCAAAAATTTGTGTTAGCTGATTAAACAATATTTAGAGGAAATTTACATTATCAAAATTCTATGTTATAAAAGGTAAAAGATCTTCAGTTAAAAACCTGTTTTAGGAAATTTTTTAGAGAGAAAGGAAAAATACATTAAACTCCACATAAATAGTAGTAAAGATAATTAAGATGAAGGCTGAAATCAATGGGAAAACAAATAATTTAAGAAAAATTATTGAAATCAAAAATTGCTTCTTTTAGAAAATCCATAAAATTCATAAACCCTTACCTAGATTTTTGTAGAGGGGAAATGATAGTGAACTACTAGTATCAGGAATGAAAGAGATAACATCATCCCAAATTTTAAGCATATTAAGTATATTTAAGTTTAAAATAAAGGATAATGTAATAATCTGAAAAATTTTGGCTGGTGCCGTGGCTCAATAGGCTAATCCTCCGCCTTGCGGCGCTGGCACACCAGGTTCTAGTCCCGGCTGGGGCACTGGATTCTGTCCTGGTTGCCCCTCTTCCAGGCCAGCTCTCTGCTGTGGCCAGGGAGTGCAGTGGAGGTTGGCCCAAGTCCTTGGGCCCTGCACCCCATGGGAGACCAGGAGAAGCACCTGGCTCCTGCCTTCCAATCAGCGCGGTGCGCTGGCCGCAGCGTGCTGGCCGCGGCGGCCATTGGAGGGTGAACCAGCGGCAAAGGAAGACCTTTCTCTCTGTCTCTCTCTCACTGTCCACTCTGCCTGCAAAAAAAAAAAAAAAAAAAATTCATGCCAATAAATGTGACTTAACCAAAATGAAAGAAATCTTTAAAAGGTACAAAACACCAAAGCTCATTTAAGAAGACACCAATAATTTCAATAGACCTCCATTTATTAAAGACATTGAATTCACAATTAAAATTAGTACAGAGAAAACTGGTTCATATGGCTTCAATTTTTTTCTGTGCCAAGAAAAGAAATAAATACCAATTCTGTGCAAACTCTTGCAAATAACCCAGCAGCAGAAGTTTGTTTTGCCATTTAAAAATAAATCAACATTATTCATCATAGGAAGCATGCATGATGGTAAATTTTAGGTGTCAGTTTCTGCCATTCACATGGAAGGCTCTGATGGAGTTTCTGGCTTTGGTTTGACCCCAATCCAGGTGTTATGGGCATTTTTGGAATGAACCTGCTGATGGAAGTACTCCCCCTCTTTATATGTCCCACTTTCTCCTTCATTCTGCCTTTTAAAGAAAGAAATGAAAGGGAGAGAGGAGAGGAGAGGGGAGGGGAGAGGAGTGGAGAGGAGAGAGGAGGGGGAGGGGGAGGGGGAGGGGAGGGGAGGGGAGGGGGAGGGGGAGGAGAGGGGGAGGAGAGGGGAGGGGGAGGGGAGGGGGAGGAGAGGGGAGGAGGGGGAGGAGAGGGGAGGAGGGGGAGGAGAGGGGAGAAGGGGGGAGGAGAGGAGAGGGGAGGGGAGGGGAGGAGAGGGGGAGGAGAGGAAAGGGGAGGGGAGGGGGAGGAGAGGGGAGGGGGAGGGGAGGGGGAGGAGAGGGGAGGAGGGGGAGGAGAGGGGAGAAGGGGGGAGGAGAGGAGAGGGGAGGGGAGGGGAGGAGAGGGGGAGGAGAGGAAAGGGGAGGGGAGGGGAGGGGGAGGGGGAGGGGAGGGGGAGGAGAGGGGAGGGGGAGGGGAGGGGGAGGAGAGGGGAGGAGGGGGAGGAGAGGGGAGAAGGGGGGAGGAGAGGAGAGGGGAGGAGGGGGAGGAGAGGGGAGAAGGGGGGAGGAGAGGAGAGGGGAGGGGAGAGGAGGAGAGGGGGAGGAGAGGAAAGGGGAGGAGAGGGGAGGAGGGGGGAGGAGGGGGGAGGAGGGGGAGGAGAGGGGAGAAGGGGGGAGGAGAGGAGAGGGGAGGGGAGGGGGAGGAGAGGAAAGGGGAGGAGAGGGGAGGAGGGGGAGGAGAGGGGAGGAGGGGGGAGGTGGGGGGAGGAGAGGGGAGGGGGAGGAGAGGGGAGGAGGGGGAGGAGAGGGGAGAAGGGGGGAGGAGAGGAGAGGGGAGGGGAGGGGAGGGGAGGGGGAGGAGAGGAAAGGGGAGGAGAAGGGAGGAGGGGGGAGGAGGGGGGAGGAGGGGGAGGAGAGGGGAGGAGAGGGGAGGAGGGGGAGGAGAGGGGAGAAGGGGGGAGGAGAGGAGAGGGGAGGGGAGGGGAGGGGAGGGGGAGGAGAGGAAAGGGGAGGAGAAGGGAGGAGGGGGGAGGAGGGGGGAGGAGGGGGAGGAGAGGGGAGAAGGGGGGAGGAGAGGAGAGGGGAGGGGAGGGGGAGGAGAGGAAAGGGGAGGAGAGGGGAGGAGGGGGGAGGAGGGGGAGGAGAGGGGAGGAGGGGGGAGGTGGGGGGAGGAGAGGGGAGGAGGGAGGGGAGGGGAGGGGAGAGGAAAGGAAGGAAAGAAGGAAGGAAAGAAGGTCAAGAAAGAAAGAAAGAAGGTTATCTGATATATCATAATTACCAACTGGTTTTCCGGTAATTTTTTAAAGATGTATTTATTTATTTGAAATAATATTTTTCCTTAAGTATGAGGGCTGAGGGTGAAATCAAAATTGATGAATTGGGGCATTTCAAAAAATACTTGCATAATCATGGTATATGTGCAAAATGTGAGTTGAATAATGTTATGTATGCATTATGGCAGGAAAATAATATATGTCAGTATACACATGGAGAAAAAAGGTAAGTGAACAGTTGATATGAACAATGGAGAGTAATTTAAAATCAGATGAAAATTCTATATTGCATTAGAAAAGGATTAAATAGAATACAAGATAATCTAACACATGTAAATAAAGGCATGTACCAATGCCAACTCACTAGTCCCAGTGATCAATTTATGTTCACAATTGATCATAATGATAGGACTAAGAACCAAAGGGAGCACATAAACAAGACTAGTGTCTGCAAATACTAGCTGATAGAATCAAAAAGGGAGAGAACGATCCAACATGGGAAGTGAGATACACAGCAGACCCATAGAATGGCAGATGTCCTAAACAGCACCTGGCCTCAGAATCAGCCCTTAAGGCATGCGTATCTGGCTAAAAAGCCCATGAGAGTATTTCAGGCATGGAAAGCCAAGACACTCTGGAAAAAAAAAAAAAAAAAAAAAAAAAAAAAAACAAAACAAAACAAAAAAAAACCTAAATGAAAGATCTCCACGAGTGAGATCCCAGGGGAAAGAATGGGTCATCAAAGAAGGAGGTACCTTTCTCTGAAGGGAGGAGAGAACTTCCACTTTGACTACTACCTTGTCTAAATATGATCAGAGTCAGTGAACTCAGGGGGCTTCCACAGCCTTGGGAGCTCATGACAAGAGCCTAGGGTGATTACTGAGGCTATAAACAAGAGTGTCAATTTGTTAAGTCAACAACAGGAGTCACTGTGCACTTACTCCTCATGTAGGATCTTTGCCCTTAGTGTGCTGTACATTGAGATTTAATGCTATAACGAGTACTCAAACAATATTTTTCACTTTATGTTTCTGTGTGGGAGCAAACTGTTGAAATCTTTACTTAATGTATGCTAAACTGATCTTCTGTATATAAAGAGAGATGAAAATGAATCTTGATGTGAATGGAAGGGGAGAGGGAGTGGGAAAGGGGAGGGTTGCGGGTGAGAGGGACGTTATAGGGGGGAAGCCATTGCAATCCATATTCTGTACTTTGGAAATTTATATTCATTAAATAAAAGTTTAAAAAAAATAAAGGTATAATATCATTATACATACACTAGAAGTTGAAGAAAAATATAGCACCAAGTAATTTGTATAAATTATTTGAGAAACACAATTTCACAGAAATTAAACACATACACACACACACAGGTGTGAGCTAAGATTGAAACGAACTGCAATGCTCTAAGAAGGTCACAAATAAATTGCTTTAGATACAAAATAGTTAAATAATATCAAAAACAACAGGGAACATTCTGAATTTTTTAACTAGAAATATGAATCATCTCACAAGGAAAAGCATCATAGAGGCAATATAAGGCTCTGCTTAATCTCCAGAATCTAGGCTCTGCCAGTGACCAGTTTTAGAACACTACACAGGACACTTAACTTCTCATAGACCAGTTTCCTCCTTTATATAACATAAATCATAATAATTCCTATATTAAAATATTTCAGGAGTACTCAATACATTAGAATTTGTAAACCCATAGAAATGTGGCCAGATACATAATAGGTACTATACAATATTAGGTACTATCCAGATTATGCAATGTTTGATGAAGGAAAGTACTTAAGAAAGTCAGAGTTAAAATTTTATATCTACTTGAATAATCATTAAATACAAGGATTATAAAACAAAATAAATAAATGATTCGGATATCAGATATATTATTCATAAAGAAATTATATATTAATTAGTAATTATTATTTATGCTCTATTCAATATTTACTGAGAGACTATTGAATGCCAAGTATGATTTTAAATTCTTTAATCAGATTAACAAATTTAAGATTCACATAAACCCCATGTGGCAAAGAAGAGTTCACCAAAGGTCACCCAGGGGAGAAGTGACAGCCCATCAAAGGAGTTACCTCCATAGTAAGCCTTCTTTGTGAGGTCTGTGAATGTGAGGCAGGTCTTAAATGCGAACCATCTGTTCCTTGTTCTCTTTCTGAGTCTTTCCTGCATGAAAGCTTGTTTACAGATGTTATCTCTGAGCAAGGGTCCTTGAGCATGGTTTCTGTGGAGGCCGAAACTTTTCTTTCTAGGGAGTTTTGATTTTCGTTACCTGCCCTTGCTGTGTTCTCTTCCACATAAAATGTAAAAATTCGTGGTTGATTCCTATTATGGATGAAACCAAATCTTTCAGAACAAACAACTGGCAGTAACTGGTTAGCACTCAGGAAAAGGTGTGTGAAATACAGAGCTTGATTGTTTTGGCCACTTCTCCCAGTATTTGAGTCATACCAAAGATTCAAAAAGTAAAAATAAAGTTAGAGACCTTGAATTGTCACTAGTAAAACAAAACAAACAAAACAACTCTGGTTAACTATCCAGAGCCTTGAGCCTATCTACAATGATGAAAGAAAATAGTGAGAATCAAAATGAAAACAAAAACCACAACATTTAAAAACAGCATGCAGATTGAGTGCAGCCACAATGTCCGCATTTACATCTAGTTCTGTAGGCTGTAGATGGAAGCTGTCACTTTTTGCAGTTACCACCTTGAACCACAGCTTGGTGGTAGAAGCTGTCTCCCTCCAAAGGCCATCTGCTTCTGAAGAATTCCTAAGAATCTCTAATTTTAAATACCCTGAGAGGGTGTCAATCCGGATTTTTGTAGGTTAAATGTTGTGTCTTTTTAGCTGGAGATATGAATCCAGGTATCTACATCTTCACATTTAACTGCTATTGTAGTCAAAATTTATCTGCTATTTCTTTCCAGTGTGATTCCTAGATTTATTTACCCTATACTTTCCTTTCTAGATAAGAAAGTCTTTTCTTCTAAGTTGTATAGAGGCTACTTGGGGAATAAGAAAAAGATGCAAACAATATTTACTAGTGGTAAGGCTGAGGATGTTGCATGAGTTCCTTGTAGTGCACTGCATGTCTGCCCAAAGTAAGATAGAGCCCCAAATTGTGGGAGAGAAATATTCAACTTCAAGGGGAGATCTATGACATGTTCTTGTGGTAAGAGTCACTGAGTGGTAGGGCCAGCGCTGTGGCATAGTGGTTAAAGCTGCCACGTGCAGAGCTGGCATCCCATATGGGTGCTGTTCTAGTCCTGGCTGCTCCACTTCCCATCCAGCTCTCTGCTATAGCCTGGGAAAGCAGTAGAAGCTGGCTTAAGTCCTTGGGCCCCTGCACCTCTGTGGGGGACCTGGAAGAAGCTCCTGGCTCCTGGCTTCAGATCAGCCCAGCTCCTGCCTCTGTAGCCATTTAAGGAGTGAACCAGTGATGGAAGACCTCTCTCACTCTCTCTCTCTCTCTCTCTACCTCTCTGTCACTCTGCCTTCCAAATAAATAAAAAGATCTTTAAAAAAAAAGTCACTGAGTGGTAATTTGAATTTTCAAATACCACTAGCGCTGGCTCTCTCTACTTTTCCTGAGTATTCAGAGCGACCAGAACAATATAATTGCTGGAAAAAAAAAAAAAAAACACGGAAGAGTTGCTAACTATCCTAGATCAACCTATGTCACCACTATTAGAGAAAGCTTGGAATTTCCCTGGTTTAAAAACACAAATTTGAGTACTGCCACAAACACTGTAGGCTGTAGATGCAGCCTACAGTAATTTATGTTACTGTCAGAATCATACCTTTCCAGCAACAAAAGTTTTATTCTACCTTGGAAAATAGCAAACAAGGGCTAAGACAGTCAATGTCCATAGCAAGGAGGTGATTACTTGAAGCTTATTTGTAAGGATTCTAAGATTTTTTTTATTTTATTTTAAAGGCAGAGTTACAGAGAGAGAGAGGTTTTCCATCTGCTGGTTCACTCACCAAATGGCTGCCATGGCTGGAGCTGGGCCCTTCCAAAGTCAGGAGCCAGGAGCTCCCTCCAGGTCTCCCATATGACTACACAGGCGCAAACACTTGGGTCAGCTTCCACTGCTTTCCCAGGCACATTACCAGTGAGGTGAATCAGAAGTGGAGGAAGTGGGACTCGAACCCAAACTGGTGCCCACCTAGGATGCTTGCGTTTCAGACCATGGCTTTACCTGCTGTGCTACAATACTCACCCCTAAGATACTCTTTAAATTGGGTGCTTGTTCATGCCATATGTTTACAACTTTACCACAATAATGCTTATGCAGATTAGACATGCAACCAGAGACATCCTCAGGAACCTTAACAAAATGTCCCACCAATATGGATAAGTTCAGTGTTTTTTTTGAGGAGTGGATAATTTTTGCTTAATGTATCCACAAGTTTCCAGTTGAGGGCTGATGGGGAGAGCAAGCAGCCATTCTGAATGTGACAGAGATTATCTATTTTATTTCAATAACTTTTCATATTCCATAACAGTTGAAATATCACAAAAGATATTCCTCAGTAAGAGTGTGGAAATGTGTGTAAGGTTCAGGATGAAACAAAGAGAGGGCCTGTGAACTATTAGAGATAGCTATCACTGAATATGTTAACTGTGAGGAAGAAGTTGTGTAACAGTGGCTAGGCTTTTGGTGAATATTCTAGGACCTGTAGTGAACAAAAAACTACAGGCCATCTTGCAATATTTAGAGCTTCTCCTTGGGAATTTAAGGGTAAATGGGAATTTGAGTGCTTCATTCTCATGGCAACTTTATTGATTTACTATTTCCTTTTTTTTTCCCTCTTTAATTTTGCTCAGCAAGGGATTGGAGGCCTTTTTATTACTATTCCAGTATTTGCTTGCATATTAAATCTCATATCTCTGAGTTAAGGATGTTCAGAGAAAGTAAGATGAGAGCTAGCTCATCTTACTGCTCCAGCATGTGCACTTGAATATTTTAAAAATGTGTGAAGAAGCATCTCTCTAACATCTCCAATGTTGTCTTTTTTTTTTTTTTTTTTTTTTTTTTTTGGACAGGCAGAGTTAGACAGTGAGAGAGAGAGACAGAGAGACAGACAGAAAGGTCTCCCTTTTCCATTGGTTCACCCCCCAGTGACCACTGTGGCCGGCGCACTGCGCTGATCCGAAGCCAGGAGCCAGGTGCTTCCTCCTGGTCTCCCATGCGGGTGCAGGGCCCAAGCACTTGGGCCATCCTCCACTGCACTCCCTGGCCACAGCAGAGAGCTGGACTGGAAGAGGAGCAACCAGGACAGAATCTGGCGCCCCGACCAGGAGTAGAACACGGGGTGCCAGCACCACAGGCGGAGGATTAGCCTAGTTAGCCGGGGCGCCGGCCCATACTGTCTTTTTAAAACAGAGATTTATTTTTTATTTATTTGAAAGGCAGAGTTAGAGAGAGAGTGAGAGAGAGCATTTCAATCCTCTGGTTCATTTCCCAAATGGCCTCAATGGCCAGGTCTGTGTCATGCTGAAGCCATTAGCCAGAGCTTCTTCCAGGTCTCCCATGTAAGTGCAGGGACCTAAGCACTTAGGCCATCTTCTGTTGCTTTCTCAGGCATATTAGCAGGGAGTTGGATCAAAAGTGAAGCAGCTTGGACTGGGACTGGTGCTCATATGGGATGCTGGTTTTACAGGAGGTGGTTTAACCTGCTGTGCCACAACACCAGCCCCCATACTGCCTTTTCTATCCCTTTTTATTGCATACAAGATTCCTAATCACATAAAAATAAATTAATAGAAATCCAGAAAGCCTGAATTGTATGTTCCTAGAACTATTGAAAATTGATTTGAAAATTTATGCCTATACTGCATAAATCTTTGAAAATAATTCTCAGTGCAGACCATAATCAGGGTTTACAAATCAACCAAAAAGGGATTATTTGACAAGAAATAGAGCTTTCAGGGTTTCTGGCTGGCTAGAAGGAAAAGGAAGCTAGTTAGAAAGAAGTGGGACAAAGGAGAGCCATAAGATGCAAGAAGAGGGTTTCTAACATAAGGCTGTTAGGTTCAAGCTGTGATTTGGGCAGGTTTTAAAAGACAGATAATCTTGGCCCCAGCGCCGTGGCTCACTAGGCTAATCCCTAATCCTCTGCCTGCGGCACTGGCACCCCGGGTTCTAGTCCCGTTTGGGGCGCCGGATTCTGTCCTAGTTGCTCCTCATCCAGTCTAGCTCTCTGCTGTGGCCTGGGAGTGCAGTGGAGGATGGCCCAAGTGCTTGGGCACCCGCATGGGAGACCAGGAGGAAGCACCTGGCTCCTGGCTTCAGATCCACACAGCGCACCAGCCCGTGGTGGCCATTTAAGGGGTGAACCAACGGTAAAGGAAGACCTTTCTCTCTGTCTCTCTCTCTCTCACTGTCAAACTAACTGTCTAACTGCCTGTCCAAAAAAAAAAAAAAAAAAAGACATAGTCTTTTACACTTTTCATCTGCCTTTTTAGAATATTTGTTGGAGCAGATGTGGGATATTCTACTATAAGCTTTCATGGCCCAATCAGAAAATAAAGATCACTGAATGTGTGGAATTTCTTTTTCTTTCCACTGTAAGGCACTTCTCAAATGAACATTTTTATTCTTGTGAAAGGTTTCCCTAAGTGCCCTCTGAAATTGTAAATTGCTGTTGGAAAAATTATGCCATTCAACAGTCACATGTATTAATTATAGTATAAGTACACGTGAGAGGTAGGACTCTGGCTTGGAAGAAAATCTGGCAATGACCAAAGAAGTTGTGCATATTATGTCCTGGGTTCCCCAATCTAATGGCAAGTTGATCTCCCATGGCAATGCTGATATATATGCAGTTCTTGGAAGAAAGAAAATTTATACAAAACATCTCTTTCAAACCCAGTGTCTCATGGACAAAACAAGACTCAGAAGTTTTATAAGCTTTTGATAAAGCAAAGTTTGTTCTGTGGATGCCAGTCTGAGGAGACACCTTCTACTCAGGGCTAATCCAAGTGAATTGACTTAACAGGACCTATGTTTATCTTATTTCTTAGGAACTTCTTATTATCAATTCCCTGAAGAGAGTAATGAAGAGAGTAGTGACGAAAATCATGTTGCCAACATAACAGGTTTCTACAAGGGGTAGATGTTTTAAGTTCAACCACATGATCAAATGATTCCTGAAAGTGAATCTTAGGCAAGAAAACACACTTAGCAATTGCTAGTTTGATAAAGGGAAATGGAGACTGAAATCTAATGGGAGACTTATCCTATCTTTGCAGTCACAGAGATTCTAAGCAAGGGAACTCAGGAGTCCTTAATGGTTTGAACTGAGGGTCTTGGGCTTGAGCTGGAAGGGAAATATCAAAAGGATTGTGTGTGTGTCTATGTGGGTGTGTGTGGGTAGGGTGGGGTGGGATTCTCTTAAGTTGCTGAATTCCCCAAAATATCAGCAGAAGACCTTTTAATAAATGAAATTTTCATTTAGTAGAACTTATTGGAGTAAAGCAGAACACCAGATTGACAGTGGTGTCCCAAATGACCAGAAATAGAATAACTGAAATACTTTAGGATATGAACTCAAGTAGTTAAGGTGTGCCTTTCAGAGTGTAGAAGTGAATAGGAACGGGCAAAGTTCATGATTTAACAGTTTATGATTGGCTGACACGTTAATAAGAGCCTTGATAAGTAAAATGTAATTGATAAACAGGCTGTTTGCCAGAGTGAAAATATTATTGTCTTCACTATAGTGATTTGTCAGCATTTCCTGAAGTAAGCATTAAATTTAAGAACTGGTTTGCAACCTGTCTTCCCCAGGCTAAAACTTCCCAGAAGTAACCAAGCCATGTCGACATGAGTGACATCACTTATGTCATGTTCACAGATGATCTCTATTCTCAGAATGTAAGATTCTAATGCCAGAAAATAGAATTTCAAATAGAAATATCAGAAGGTAAAAACTGGTTATTTGGGGGTCTGTGCTGTGACATAGCAGGTAAAGCTGCTGCCTGCAGTGCCAGCATCCCATATGGGCGCCAGTTTGAGTTCTGACTGCTCCATTTCCAATTCAGCTCTCTGCTATAACCTAGGAAGGCAGTAGAAGATGGCCCAAGTCCTTGGGCCCCTGCACTCTTGTGGGAGACCCAGAGGAAGCCCCTGGCTCCTGGCTTCAGATCAGCACAGCTCAGGCCACTGCAGCCAAGTGAGGAGTGAACCAGCAGATGCAAGACCTCTCTCTCTCTCTCTCTCTCAATCTCTTTCTCTCTCTCTCTGCCCCTGCCTCTCTGTAACTCTGCCTTTCAAATAAATAAATATTTTTTTAAAAAAGCTGGTTTTACTAGTAAAAATTATATCAAAATTACACAGCATCAAAGTATGTTTAAAAAAATACAACAATTATAACTGGAGATCTTGACAAGTCTCTCACAAGAAATATTTGAATATTATAATTAATATTCTAAAAATTGAAACAACTAAAGGAGTACACACAGAATTAGCTGCAATGATCAAACATATCCATGGCCAAAAAGAAAGCCTCAAAGCATTTCTATAATCAACCTCACTTATAATATAGCTAAATGTAATAAAATTAAAAGTAAAACTCAATCTATAAACTAAAAAGACAAGTATTCATTTCTATTAAATAAAAATAATAAATTAAGATATATTTTCAACTGCCTGCCTAAGAAAGCACATCATAACTGACAAACATAAAAAAGCAAAATTTATTTTTATTTATGTATTTATTTATTTTAGACAGAGGGAATGAGAGAGAGAGAGTGCTTCCATCTACTGGTTACTCTCCAAGTAACTGGACTGGGCCAAGCAGAAGCTGGGAGAAGGAAACTCAATCCAGGCCTCCTATGTGAGTGACAGGAATCCAATTACTTGGGCTATCACCATTGCCTCCGGGGGTCTGCTTTAGTAAACAGCTTAGAGTCAGGAACTCTGTGGATATTGAACCCAGGCACTCTGATACAGGACACAGGCATTTTAACTGGCATTTTTTTTTTTTTAATTATTTATTTATTTGAAAGGCAGCACTACAGAGAGGTAGAGGCAGACAGGAAGTCTTCTAACTACTAGTTCATTCCCCAAATGGCTACAACAGCTGGAACTGGGCCGATCAGAGGCCAAGAACCAGGAGCCCCCAGGTCTCCCATGTGGGCACAGGGTCCCAAGGACTTGGGTCATCTCTACTGCTTTCCTAGGCCATAGCGGAGAGCTGGATTGGATGGGGAACAGCTGGAACCAAACTGGCGCCCCTATGTGATGTCAGCACCAGAGAAGGTGGCTTTATTCACTATGCTACAGTGCTGTCCCTTTTAACTGGCATCTTAACTGCCAAGCCAAATGCATGCCTCCACTGAAGCAGAATTTAGAACAAAGCTAATACTTTTTAAAATATGTTAATCAGAAACTAGAGAAACTAAAAACAAATGGTCAGAGCAATCAAATAAAAAAATCTGAAAGAGAACAACAAAGTAAAACCAAAGTAGTAAGAAGTAAAGACGTAACTGAAATCAGAATTCAATAACTTAAAGATTATCAGAATGAATATTAGCATTGGCCAGTAGGTCTATTTTTCACTATTTGTCTTAAAGAAAACGCCAACCAATGTGTAAAATAAACCAAAGGTGTTATTCTGGCCGGGGCCCTACTCTCTCTTTTTCCTCAGTAACCACTGACTGTGGAATGTGTTCTCTGAAACAAACACCAATTTAGAAGTACTGTTGTAAAATAGGTCTTGCATGAAGCTAGTGATGAACTAGCAAACCTGTAAAGAAATTTTTTTAAGACTTAAAACCAGCTGGTAGGACAAAGTATTTTCCAGGTGGTAAAGAAAAATATAAAGAAAAAAAAGTTCCTAGCAACTCCCTTATTACTTTTAAGACATCCTTAAACAACTAATTCAACTAATTCGGAGACTTCTTTTGTTTATTTTTGTCACTCAGCTTTATCTTTTGTCAGAATTTTATTTAAAATAGTAATAAGAACGTTCTTGAGAGGAAAAATTGCATGTGATTAGTGTTGTATTTAAATATTACTGCAGTAAATGTTGACTTTATTGATTTTGCAGTCTTCACATAATGCTAGGTTCCCAAGGTGTTGGGAACGCCTGGGCTTCAGTTTTGGGTTCCTGATAAGATCCTGTTGTCCCAGACTCATCCCAATCATCAATTAACCAGGATCTTTGATGGTGCACTTAATCTTCTGTTTTTGAAATCGCCTTTTGTGCTTCCAAGTGCAATGTTGAGAATCACTGACAAAGGAAATGGTTAAAAGAAAACACTCACTTCGATGTAAATCAATCCCAGTCTGTCCTTAGCTCTTCTGTTGTCACAGCTTTATACATCTTTGGAGATAAATACAGCAAACTAATCAAATACAAACACAGCAGGAAAACAGAAGTAATACATTGACAGTGTCAGGATCCCAACATACCTCAATATGTAGCTGTAGACATGGACTGAACAGGACAGAATCAGAACAGGACAGAATTTCATAAATGGCCAAGCTCAAATCTTGGGTACAGTAAACTGACTCCACAGACACAGGGTAATGCAGACGTGACTAAATAACAGTACACATGAAAAGTTCTTGAGGAATTCAGTTGACTTCAAGTGTTGTGTGAGTCAGCTCTGTGATTTAGCTGCCAGAAAATAAACTTGATCCAGAGTAACATCAACAAAGGCATGCTGTCTGGACAAGGATGACCCTCTTCTGCCTGCTCACTGGAACACTTTAAACACTGCCCCATGCTCTGAGCACCAAACTTCATGAACGTCGAAAAATTTACAGTATGGTCAATGAGGAAAGTTGGGGCTGTCATATGGCAGAAAGGGAGATATTTAGATGGGAGGACAGCTTCCATAGGGAGAACATGACCGATAGTTTCAAAAATTTGACAAACTGAACACGTGGAAGTTAGATTACATTCCTTATGTAAAACTTCAGGAATCAAAAGCAATGGGTAAATGGAAGGAAACACTTTTCAGCAATGTGGGCCATCCATTAAGGGGATGGGCAGAACCCACATAGGGTTCCCTGTCTCTGAAAGCCACTTCTCCATCTAAGATTTCAGGAACCTGTAAGATCAGTGTTTTTAAAGAGAATGGGAGTAACTGTGAGACTTCATTTTCTGCACACCGTAGGCGCTCCAGTCTACCCAGTCCGCCCTGGGGAGGGGGAAGGCCAAGGCCTCCAGTACCGTGGGCTGGCCCTGGATGTTTTTCCAGCTAGGGAAATGCAGTCTCTTTGCTGCAGATGTCTCATCCTTCAAGTGTCTCTTTTACCCCTTTTCTTGTAAACCCAACTTCTTGCAGAAACTGACCCCACGTCTCCTTTTTTTCTCTCTCTGTAAGGATTCTGACCATTCTCCCCATCAGTCAAAAGCTTAGTATCCCATTGTGATCCACAGCACCTATCTCTCTAGCCTACACCGCATTCAGAGAACCCCTGTAGTTTCTGCTTGGGCAGCAACTTGAAGTCAACCAGAGGGGGAGAGGGGGCCACTGAGGACTACAAGGTCCCATCAAGGTCTCGCTCCAAAGCGTTGGGTTTCTCTTGGAACTCGAGAACTCCCGGGCTGTTTCCACGCTTTGGACCAGAACCTGAGGGCCAGAGAAGCCAGGATGAAGCCCAGGGACCTGGGCTGCAAAGGACAAAGGGTCTGCTCTCTTCTCTCCCACTGTCCCCACTGTCCCCGCCGCTCCCACCTCTGCCAGGTCGCCTCTGAAGCTGGTCCTGCAGAACGCCAGCCCCGAGATCAACTCGCACCTCCAATGCGGCTCCCGGCAGGGGAGAGGAGGAGGAGGAAGAGGAGGAGAAGGCCGAGAGAGAAGGGGCTGCGGGGAGGTGGGGCCGCTGGGGAGGAGGCCCGGGACGCGGAGAGCTGGAGGGAGACAGCTTCCGAGGGAAAGTGAGAGGGGAGGGCGGCCCAGGCTCGGCACGCTCCCTCCCTCGGCCGCTTTCTCTCACATAAGCGCAGGCAGAGGGCGCATCAGTCATGCCCTGCCCCTGCGCCCGCCGCCGCCGCCGCCGCCGCCGCCGCCGCCGCCGCTCAGCCCCGCGCGCTCTGGAGGCTCCAGCGCCGCGGAGCTCCCGGGCCTCGCCGCCGCCGCCGCCGCCGGGCGCCCCGCCGCCCTCCTCCCGCCCCCGGCAGCGCCGCCGCCGCCTCTCCCGCTCCCCGGCTCCACTCAGTTCGGGGAAGGGGAGGGAGGAGGGGGACGAGGGCTCTGGTGGGTTCGGAGGCGGTGAGAATCGCGGGGTGTTTTCGCTTTCTCCCCCTCTTTCCAACAAGCAAAAACAAACACGCGAAGCGCGGAGCCGGCCGCCCTCGCCCTCGCCCTCGCTTCACCTCGCGGCGGGCTCCGAATGAAGGGAGCTCGGATGTCCGGTTTCCTGTGAGGCTTTTACCTGACACCCGTCGCCCTTCCCCAGCACTGGTTGGGAGAGCGCCTTGCAAAGTTGGCAACGCGGAGCCCCGGACTCGCGCCCACCGCCTCCGGCTCGCCCAGGGGGGTCACCGGTAGGAGATCGGGAGAAAGGGACCAGGAGGGGACCTCAGCCTCGCAGGGGCGCCCACGCCCCACCCCTGCCCCCCGCCAGCGGACCGGATTCCCCGCTCCCGGTCCTTCCACCATGCACTTGCTGGGCTTCTTGTCTCTGGCGTGTTCCCTGCTCGCCGCTGCGCTGCTGCCGGGTCCGCGCGAGGCGCCCGCCGCCGCCGCCTTCGAGTCGGGACTGGGCTTCTCCGACGTGGAGCAGGACGCTGAGGAGGCCAAGGTAGGGGTGCGATCCTGCGGGTTCCGACTTTGGGTGCCGCCGAGGACTTGCGTACTTGTTTAACCTTGGGTGCATGGGATAGCCAAAGTTACTTAGCTCAGAGCACGCCGCATCGCGGCAAACTTTTCTTTTTCAATGGAAAGTTGATCTTTGATAGGAAAGCAAGTTACCCGCCTAGAAGGGCCCTCCTGAGGGCTCCCTGGTGATAGGGACCCCCGCAGTCTGTTTCAGAGTGGGCTCTGCTGGTGCAGCGAGGGGGTCCGGAACTTTGCGCGGCTGGGCACAGCATGAGTTCCTTCTGATCCGCAAGGGCGTTTTGCTTTGCCCAGCTGGTTCTTGGGACTCCTTGCAGCTTCTGAGGCGCAGAAGACCACTCAACAGAGGCTTGTTCTCCTGGAGCGTTCTTAGGACGCTATGTGCGATTTCAGAATAAAGTGTAAGGGAATTTGGTTACTGGGCTTAAGACTTAAGAACCTGAAGTTGGTCAAGCTTAAGATTTAAGAGAAGGTTAGAGTCCTATCGGTCGTAATCTAACAAGGTCATTTTCAACCTTGCATCTCCAAAACCATTGATGACATACTAAAAATTGAGGTTTTGTTGGCGTTTTTTGGTTTGTTTTTGTTAAATAAGTGTTTAATCCTTTCAGGAAAATGTTGCTAAGACACTTTTGAGGTACTCTGATTTTCAAAAAAGAGTTATCATGTTTATGCCTGCTTCTACCGACTCTTCTCAAAGAGTTGTTACCTAAAAAGTTCATACCTGACATATGATAAAAGGTATGCTTAAGAAAGCTCTTGAACTCCTAAAGAAGTTTTATATCGGACATACTGTGAGTTGTCTCAGCTCAAACACTTGCAGTACCCCTAGCTGGGAACTAGGCTGCTGTGGTTTATTTCGACCCATGGCAGTTGGAGAAGTGCCAGCAGTGTGTTAATGCCAACTTTGAGTTGACTTTATTGATTAACATATACTGGTGGTGTAGATTAAATTGCCTTCCCAGATATATTTTTGAAATACAGTTAAGATTGAGAAGACTAATTGTTAATAATCAAACTGCTTCTGTACTTAAATTCTGGGAAAAACTAAAATGTCAGATTTTTTAGTTCAATATAGGAGTCAAGAACCGTTTGAGTAAAAAAAGCAATGTACATATTAAGTTATAGAATAGAGTGCATTCAGAGAATTGAAAAAAATTATTTTCAAGGTGAATACTTATATTGCTGTAACTATAGCAATGATAATATCTTTCTATCCTTAAATATTGCAAAATGTAGTGTTGGATTCAGTGACACTTCCTGTAATTTGAGTCCTTGAATTTTTAGGTACCTATTCACTTTCTGTTTTTGCAAAGTCAAACGTAGAAGTATGACTTAGTAAAGCAACACTTCTCTATTGCCTATAGTGACTTTGGTTTACAGTAAGGAAGTGTGAAGAAGTAAAATGAGAAGCAGTTCCTGATAATCCAATAAGGTGTATGAGAATCATTCATTGCTGGAGTGAACTTGAATGAATGAGCCCCTGAGTGCATGTGGTAATGGGCATTTCATGTATAGATGTGGGATTGGAGGATAATAAGGTTAGTTAATTTTAATTTTCAAAATTATCTTCATTAATGATGTCATCAGATATTCCCATTGACATTGAATTATCTTATGTTGTTTTGTTTGCAAAGTTTCCTTTCCATATTTAACTATATTTTAAATTTTGCATAGTGAATATGGATTGATACTCTGTGTGTGATATGGGTTCTTTTCCCATGTGATGAAACATCATATGAAGTCTGTGAGCTCCAAAGACTACAGCATTGTAGTATTGCTATTTTGAAGTGTTCCCCAGTGAGTGAATAGAGCCTTGACAGGGCATGTGACATTATTCCTTTGGTGAAACTGCTATGTCCTGCTGTCTTGACATGCAGCTGATCCAAAGACTGATCCAAATACTCCATGTCTCTCCCTAGTGGCCTATAGAAGTGTCTCATTTAGACTTAAGCACTAGAGAAGAACTAGGAAGGAGGGAATTTTTAATTTTCTGTGAATTGTATACATCCAAGAAGATATTTAGGAAGACAAATAGAAGTTGCTAAATATACATAATCTCAAAAAATGCAAATTTTGGAAATTTACATATTGGTAGTTTGGGTATTTTTTAACTCAAAATATTTTTAAAAATTTAAAAATACTAACCAAGGTTAAGCCATTCAGTCCTTCACCCTGCACCCAAAGCCATACTAAGAAATGGATATGAAATTACATGTGGAGTCAAGATCTTCATGTTCCTGGGTTCCTTTTTTCTAATTATTTGTGGTTGCATGGTTCACTGAAAAGTCCTAAAATGTTACTCTGAAGGATGTTAGTGTAGATTGGTTAATGTCAGAAAAGTAAGATAGGCTAAAGTAAAATTTAACTGGAATGATATGGAAAAAAGAGGAAACATTTTAAATTGTCATTAAATTGAAGAAAATTTTAAAACCTAGAATAAGCACTAGATTGCCTACATCTATTCATTTGCAATATAAGAATAAGTAGAATTCATTCTGATTGGAGTTAAGGAGTTCAATTTTAAAAGTTGGTTTGTGACCAGTTGTTTTAGGACCATATGTATCTGGATCTTGACATATTTTGAGATTAATAAATGCATGGAGAGCATATTTTACATTGCAAGTGTTTTCATTGTTGATAGAACTTGACAAAAAATTTTAAAGATTAACAGTCTTGTGTCAATTAAGTAAATAGCCTAGAAGTATTATTGAATGATGTATTTTGTTTTATATTAATAACTGTAAATAATCCTACATCGACAGCTTAAATATAAAAAGCACATTAGCTTAATATTAGTACTAATTGCTTTAAAGTAAGTAGCTTTTTAAAGGTAACATAGTAAAAGTACTTATAGTTTGTGTTGAATATCTAAAACAGCTTCCTAGTAATGGCAACTAGTTTGAAATGTCAGATTTTCATCTTATATCCTTTATAATTCTGCATACTTTAGACTTGTCTTTTTTTTGTTTACTGTTTCAATTTAATCAATGACAGTGTTTCTCAGAATACTATCTGTGTGCCAGCTGCATCAGAATTCCTTGGAAGTCTTTAGTTTATTCCCCTTACCTGAGATGAACCAAATGCTGAGTTTGGGTGAAGGGAATATACATGGAATTTTAGCCATCATCCTACATACACTGAAAGTTTCAGACTCACTAACCTATGATGTATATCAATGGCTGATTCCATTGACTTTATCATCTTCCTTATGTAATTTTTGAGTTTGCAAAGTAGCTGTAGGTCGTCTTAAAAGGGGTAAGCCATTTTTCCTTCCTTCAAGGAGTTTACAAGCCAAGTTAAAAAAATAAAGGCTTTTGAACAAATATCATCATCTTGTCTAGCATTTGGTACCAAAGCATTGTCATGTCCTGAAGTTTAGGTGAGACTCATCAGTGTGACCTAGTTGGTCTGGGAGGTTTGACATAGGAGCAGAGTTAGAGTTGTCTTGGATATGAATTTCCAGCAGATGAATGCATCAAGCACGAGAATCCACTTAAATCCATTTAGTGTCTTGAGTCAGGTGAGAAGGTGAGGAGTTGAGGAGGTAAGTAGAACTCTTTGGAGTTGAGGGGCAATGTAGGATAACAATGAACACTCTTACAAACATTTAGAGCAACAGTCAGGGTCATATTGATATGGCCTGAGCCAGTCAAAGAAATTTACACTTCGCGATGTAGATCATGGAGGCTTATTCCTGCTTTGAGCTGATGAATGACATATACAGTAAGGAGACTCATGGAATGAGATTGATTAAAGTCAGAAGAACTCATACTAGAGGAATGGTGGTGTGAAGAAACTACAGAAACAATCTAGATGGGAATATGGGAATAGATGGAGCAGAACAGTGGCCTTGGGAACAGAAGAGGGCGCTGTTACAGAGGAGGAACCCCTATGTCTTGCCACTGGTTAACGGGAAAGTTGAGTGGGAGGAATTAACCTTGACATCAGTGTTTTAGTGATAGGACAGTGTTGATCCTTCTTGTGGAATTGGGGTGTTCCAGAGAAGAAATTGGTGTTCGTGCATAGAGAGTAGATTATGACAGCATTATTCTATAGAGCACTTAAGATTTAACTAGACCAGAGATCATTGGGGAAGCAAATTAAGTTTTAGAAATTCACATCCCATTTAGGAAATTAATTGTTGGGGGTCAGTAGTACTTAAATTGTGTAATATACTTACAAAGTATTGAACATTTCAAACATTACTACACCCTCTATGGAGACATTAATAATATATATATAATATATATATACTATTATCCTGTATTAAAAATGAAAAGATAAATTTTATTCAGATAAAGTAGATCATTATCATGGGTGTAAATTTTAGTCATTGATTAGGGGCTTCTTGGTGCTTCGTGTTGTAGTATCCATACTTCCTAGCAGGAAACCCCTACCCCCAATAAATCTTTAGAAAGCACTTTTAGGATTAGGGAAATGTTTGATGTTTGTGGAAGTAGAAACCTTTGAACTCCTTTCCCCCCTTCACCACACCCTGCATCAGTTTATGGTAGAGGCTCAGTGTTCCACTTAAGAGCCTCTTTCTGAGGAGGCAAAAGGTTGCAAATTTGAAGGCCTGGGCCCTTGCTCCCTTTTCCTAGCTATCTGATTCTTTAATGGTTACTCGTTAATGGTTATGTTGGCTTTTCCTTAGATTGTATGAAAATTTCTTTAAAAAGATTTGTGGGACCAGTGCTGTGGTGCAGCGGGTTAAAGTCCTGGCATGCAGCACCGGCAACCCATATGGGTGCTGGTTCCAGTCCCTGCTGCTCCACTTTCTGTCTAGCCTCCTTGCTGCTGGGCCTGGGAAAGCAGCAAAGGATGGCCCAAGGCTTGGGCCCCTGCACTCATATGACAGATCTGGAGGAAGCTCCTGGCTTTGGACTGGCTCAGCTCTAGCCTTTAACAGTGGATGGAAGACTCCCTCTCCCTCTCCCTCTCCCTCTCCCTCTCCCTCTCCCTCTCCCTCTCCCTCTCCCTCTCCCTCTCCCTCTCCCTCTCCCTCTCCCTCTCCCTCCCAACCTTCCTTCTTTCTTCTCTCTCTTACTCTGCCTCTCTGTAACTCTTTCGAATAATAAATAAATAAATAAATAAATCTTTTTTTTAAAAAAGAAAGTTGTGGTTTTGACTTCTGAAGTCATTAGGAGTTTACACATTTATTTTGCAATTTATTTGAACCTAACCTAAAGCTTGGTCTCCAAATTACAAATTGTCCTTGCTTTTTTTTTTTTTTTTTGCAATATTCAAGTATTCAGTCTTAAATGGTAAAATTTGAAAACAAAACTAGCTGATTTTCTCAGTGCAGAGCCCAGCCATTTTGCTTTACACATGCTAAAAATGTCTAGAACTCATTGTCAACATTTCTGGGGGTTTCCATAGCATTAACTGTCACTTGTTTCAGTGATGTAACTGTTTAGGCATAAGTGAGGTGACATGGATGAAAGTGCAGGCTCCATAACCTATGTTTCCATGTTTGCAATCTGGCTCTATGAGTTTACCTCCTGGCTATGCCACTTACTACTTGTTTGGCCACGGACAAGTTCCTTAGTTTCTTTCTACTACGTTATATGTAAAATAAAGACAATAATTAATACCCGTTTTATAAGGTTGTTTTGAGGATAAAGAGTATATCTAGATATATGTCTTTTGAATTTGAGTTTTTCTACATTTAAAAATTTTATAACAGCAGCTAAAAGTTACACTATTTATTTAGCTTATTCCCTTATCCCACCTTCCTTCCTTCCTTCCTTCCTTCCTTCCTTCCTTCCTTTCTTTCTTTCTTTTACTATCAACAGGTTCTACTTTTAAGCAGATTTTAAGAGGATTTTTAGGACACTTGAAGGTTATCACTCCTTTGTTTTTCTAAATTGCCAACTGACCAACAAATAAGTGTATAAACTACAGAGAATCTAATCTCATACATTTCTGAATTGTTTTGTTCTATTTCAATGAACTGTCTAAAAATACTTGCCAAACAAGAATATATATTTATATATAGTATCTCCATCCCTTGGAATCATGACTGGCACATAGTAGGCATTCTGTAAATTTTTGTTAAGTCTAAAGGTTTCATAATTAGAAAGAAAACATAGCCTGTAAATATTTTCTTTTTAAAAAATATTTTATTTATTCATTTGAGAGGTAGAGTTACAGACAGGGATAGGGAGAGACTGAGGGAAAGGTCTTCCTTCCGTTAGTTCATTCCGCAAATGGCCGCAACAGCCGGAGCTATGCCGATCCAAAGCCAGGAACCAGGTGCTTCTTCCTGGTCTCCCATGCAGGTGCAGGGGCCCAAGCACTTGGGCCATCTTCCCAGGCCGCAGCAGAGAGCTGGATTGGAAGAGGAGCAGTCAGGACTAGAACCGGTGCCCATATGGGATGATGCCAGCGCTGAAGGCTGAGGATTGACTTGCTGCACCAAGGCACCTGCCTGTAAATATTTTCAAGGCATATGATGTAACTGATTCTCCAGCAACCTGCATCTAATTTATTGCATGATTATATTATAAGCTGACCAACACACTTCCCCAGTTTATAAATTATGGCAAGAGGATGTAATGTTGATGTTTCATTTTCACATAGCTGGAGAAAATACAAGGTATTGGTTCATTCTCATACGAAGGCTATGTACATATTACAGTTCTGCTTATGATGCATTTCCAGCTCTCCCGGGTGCCTTAGTTTATGCCTGTCTTAGAGGGCGGCAACCCTGGTCCATGACCACAAACTGCAGAATCTGAGATGATGATCTTCCCCTAACCGGCTTCATACCTAGATTATTGGGTGAAAAGGCCTTTAGCATACACAACATTTTCCAATGCCTTATAATTCCCTATTTCCCTATGCACTCATCCTGAACACATTGACAGGTTAAACATTCAAGTTTAAATTCTGTAAATGAAAAGTGCTGGTGTTGCTTCTTTAATATGTAAACATCTCAGGTTTTTATAATGTAACAATAAATATATAAACATGTTGGAAAATTATGGGGGAATTTTTATATATTAAAAATATACTTTCATTGAAGAAAATATAAAGAAAATATGATGGTAGCACATTATATGCAAGTGGTAAACTTGTGTGAATTTGTTTAGAATATGTAATTTCCCTGTGGGCCCACTTCCTGAATGGCGACCAGAAAAGTGGGTGTCATTGGTACTGTCATTGAGATGAATCATGAAGTAGACACTTTGCTTCTCAGAGGGTAAGTGTGGTATTGCGGGCACTCTAATTGATTCAGAAATACTGTAGTTGGTTTTTTGGATGGTTCAGTTTGCCAGTTGCCAGTCAGTCAATGCTATGAACTGCATGGTCACTGTGTGCTGAACGCTTTGCCATGACGGAGGTGTAGGAAGCATTTGAGCAGGCAGGAAAGGGGAATTAAGAATAAGTATTGCATGCATTTTCCAGCTCTTGAAGAGCTGACAACATATTTTTTATTACATGACATCTTGAAAGTATTCACTTCCTTAGAATTCCAGTACAGATGTTGGAGTATTTTAGGAACTTCTGACCAGATACCATACAAATATTTCTAAATAGAGATTTTTTTTTACTGACTGAATCTGGAAGAAAGGACTAAACATCACATAGATACTCAGGCAATATATATAACTGAATAAAAAATTAGAGAATACTATACTGTAAGTAGTCTTCTACATGTAGTTCCTGGAATGACCTTTTTAATAAGTGATTTCTATATTTTTAGTTCAAGATTATAACTGAATATATTAATAAAATGAAGGTTTACTTTAGGTACTATTGTTTTCTGCAGTTACAGTGTTCAAATTTAAATCTTACTAAAAATTTTTCACAGTAATTTTTCACTCTCATACTAGCTTATTTTTCTAATGAAAGTGATATGCTTTTAACAAAGCAGAAACAGGAAAAAAATAGATTGCTTATTTAATATTCCTTTGTATGAGGGAAAACATCCATGAAATTAATAATACTTTTGGTTCCAACTTGCTAAAGTGCTAGAAAAGAATTTTTAAAAATTACAAAAAGTAGCAGACTTCAAGATTGTGGTTGATAGGGAAGATTTGTGCATATGTGACTGGGATGAGCAATGCCTTTTGGGAACTGACTGGGAGTATGGGAAGATGCCTGTTTCTCTACCTCCCCAGACAAGTAATGTTCCAAGGTTTAAGCCTTTTTCTGAAATGGCATACATGATTACCCTATTTAAAAAGATGTGTTGGTAATGACCTTACAATTTTTCACCAAGTAAATAGTTCATTTTCTCTTTCCTTTGTGTACTCTTAAATTACTACAAACTATGGTTTGCCTGTGGTTTAAATATGTCCTCTCAAAGTTCATGTGTTGGAAGCTTGGTCTTAAGTATGGCAGATTAGGAGTTGGGACCTCTACGAGGGAGAGTCTCATGGAAGGGCCTAGATCATTTAGGGGTGTGCTCTCAGAAGGGATGTTGCTCCAGGGTCTGTCTATGGCTTCCTGTGTCCAGACCCACACTCCTACTATTTTGATATCCTTAGCTGTTAGACAGTCAGTCAGGGATCAAACCAATGATGGCCCCACCCTGCCTGGTCTTGTACTTTTGAATCCCCAGAGCTGTGAGTTAATAAACCTTTATTTCTAATAAAGTTACCCTGCCTCAACTATTTTGTTATAATAGAAAAAGCAGACTAATTTGCTTCCCTCTCTCCCCTTCCCCCTGAATAAAATGTGGAAAAATTGGTCAAATTAAATTAGACTGAAATTGTTTAAAAAATAATCTTGATTTTCTTTCTTTTTTAAAATATGTATTTATTTGAGAGTTAGCGTTACAGACAGAGAGAGAGGGAGGAACACAGAGGTCTTCTATCCACAGGTTCACTCCCCAAATTGCCACAATGGCAGGAGTTGGGTGGATCCAAATCCAGGAGCCAGGAGCCAGGAGCCAGGAGCTTGAGCCATCTTCCATTGCTTTCCCAGGCCATTAGAAGGGAGCTGGATCAGAAAAGGAGCAGTCAGGAAATGAACCAGTGCCTATAAGGGATGTTGGCACCTCAGTAGGAAGCTTAGCCTACTACTACGCCACGGTGCTGTCCCCATTGATTTTCTTTTAATTGGAGTGACCACACAGTTACCTAAATAAGTCCTATAATTGAATTCTTGTAAACTGTAAGTGGGGTTGCTATTTCTGTTCACTCCTAGTTCCTTGCAAGCAACCAATTAATATCAAATACCAGATGTGGGGCTGTTTTAAAATCCTGTGGTCTAATTTACCACAATCTCATTGCCTACATGGAATATTTTTAATTTTTTTTGGTTGTTTGTGTCTGTTGTGTGTATTTAGTTATTTTATCCTTTTGCAAGTCATCTCCAAGTTTATGTTTTGAAAAATAAATCACATATTCAGATTCATGTTTGCTTATGGGTCATGGCATTTCTGACTTCCCTAAAACACAAACTAATGCTTGTATATGTATCAGAGCCAAACTGTAGTTTTGAGAGGGTAGTGATTCACTGTTTGTTCTCTTTGAGTCCTTGGTGTGTCTTTTCATCTTGATGTCCATCCATGCCAAATTAGAATTTTATCAAAACCAAAAGTATTTATGAGTCATGACCATCACACTTAAAATCGGGTAATTTGAAGCTACTCTAGATATACAGATTAAGTAGCTAATGATATCATACATTTAAATGGAAAAGTTTCTTTCCTCCTTAACAATAACAGCAGTGAGTCTTGCTCTGTTATAGACCAATTATGGTTTACTTAGAAAAAGCACCTTTTTGTGATGGCCACATGAGCACAGCATAGTTATATATTACTATAATGTAATGTACAGTGACGTGTATCTTGAAGAATAAAAAGTAAAATAATTTAAAATGAATGTTACTTTCTTTTGCTGTGTTTCTTTTTCAGCTAATGTTTTTCTACATATCTTACACTAGGGATAGTGCTAAGGTGACTACCTCATGTCACACTTAGAGGACACATGTAGGGGACCCTCAAGCTTCCTCTAGAAATCATCTGTAATTTAAATCTTGCCCTAGTGTGCCATTTTTTTTCTTATAAGAGGTACTCTTTATGTTGACGTTAATTTTACTGCATCACTGTAAAATGTTACATTGTGGTGAGAGGGTGAAGGGCGCACATAGCCAAATATCCTTAGATAATAGTGCTTCCTCCCATAGGGAATCTATGTGAGTTTCCAAGACTTGGAATAATACTATTAGTATAAACACAATGTAATTTTTCATTCAAAGGCTAAGATCAAGTGCAAAAAATTGAATGATACATTATTTATTAAGGTATCTATATGCTAAAATTAAATCTGATATTGAGATAAAGTATATGATATACTGTGTGCTCTGTGTATTGTGTCTAAGTATTAAAAACTTGCTTAGTGAGTAAGTTAGATGTTAGTTTTTTGTATTTTTTTAAGATTTATTTATTTATTTGAAAGTCAGAGTTACACGGAGAGAGAAGGAGAGGCAAAGAGAGAGAGAGAGAGAGATCTTCTATTCGCTGGTTCACTCCTCAATTGGCTGCAACAGCCAGAGCTGCGCTGATCTGAAGCCAGGAGCCAAGGGCTTCCTCCAGGTCTTCCCATGTGGGTGCAGGGGCCCAAGGACTTGGGCCATCTTCTGCTGCTTTCCCAGGCCATAGCAGAGAGCTGGATGGGAAGTAGAGCAGCCGGGACTCGAATCGGTGCCCATATGGGACATTGGTACTGAAGGCGGCGGCTTAACCAGCTATGCCACAGCACAGGCCCCTAGGTAATAGTTTTAATACATACCTCTATAAAATGTGGAACAGTCAGTTGCCATTAATCTGAACTTTTACAACTTCCAGCTAAAGATGTGTTTAAAACTTCATTCTTTAACAAAATATCACCTAAATATCTTAACATGGATTTTAATATATGTTATTATGGGTTTTGTTTTAACTTAATGGCACACAAATCTCTCAAGATGCATGATTTACCAGTAACACTGTAGCATACTCTTTGCAGGCAAATATTTTTAAGAACAGCTCAAATTGCTTTTTATAAATTATAAAATAACTGTGACCATCGCTGCCAGAAATGATTCACTGTATATACCACTTAGTGTTACAACATAAATGTTATTACACAAAGATGTTAAATTTTTATTGAGACTTTTTGTAGAATAACTTTAAATTTTAACTTAAATTCTTTTGGAAAATCAAGTTCCAGATGTTCTAATGTGTTTTCATTTTGAATTATACAAATATCTTCCTACTATACTGATTCATAGATAATACTTTGATTTTAGGGTAGCTTTGGCCTTAATATAGTATTAATTTAAAAAAGAAAAAATATTAGTATTAGCTTCATGACTTAAAAGCTTAGTATATAATATTTATCTATAAATACAGAAATATACATTGTATATGCATGGTTTGTGCATTTAGTGTGAAGAACCAGAGCTTTCTCCTCTTCACTGATACTTGGTTTTGTTTTTTGGTTAGGGAGGAAGATGGTCATTGACATGATGTATAAATTTGTTAAAATTTTGTCAAATGAATTCATTCCATTGCTACAAATTGAAATCAGTAAATTTTGGATGATACATCTAAGTATATAAGGGCAGCAGGACACATTCTCAGGAAATTGAGAATGCTTAGTTCCTGTGCATGTAGACCCAGAGGGTGTGTTGGATCAGAGCAAATGTTTTGCAGCAGGGGGTTGAAGCACAGTTACAATACATCTGGGTCATATTTACTTATCACAATTTGACTTCTCTGTGTAATTAAGAGGTAAATATAATTTACAGTAGTCTTTGTAAAATGTTAGCTACTCAATAAAAAACTTGTTCTCATTGCTAGATAAGTTAACCAAATTTTTTACAAGTAGTAATTCCTACTTTATTCAACATTTGATTATTCTATATGTAGTAGTGCTAAATAATTTGGAACTTCTGGCTTCTAACTTTTGGAGAACCTTTTTTCCCCTTTTATTTAATTCAATTAAGGAATTTTTTTCTCTCTGATATCATTCTTATATAGAAGATATTTCTATTGTTTGCTTTTTTTCTGAAATATGCTTTTTCTTGACTTTTGGCATTGCCTTTCACACTTCCAGTTACAGTTATAAGCAAATATCAATAGAAATGTTATGTAACTTCTATTAGTGTTTACTACATCAAAGCTTACTGGAAAAACTTCATGGGCAAATGGAGTTAAAAGCTTATGTGAATTTGTTGTGAGCTTTTTGAACCTCTCTCTTCTTTCTATCTTGAGAAAACTGCACTTGCCACAGCTGGCTCATCAGTGTTGAAGTCA